>NW_026562523.1:260000-442500 GCF_027474105.1 Poeciliopsis prolifica
GTGCTGAACTCCACCAACCCTCCTGAGCTAGGTTCTAGATATACTGACTCAGATGAAGCAGCAGACTCTGTGTTGCTGCTGCAGCGCCGGTGGCTGATTGCTGCTCCTTTGGCTCGACTTGCTCTGCATCTGCGAGTGACGATGAAACCGATTTAGGTTTTTATTATTGTCACTAAATCTTTTGAGTCTGGAATCGATCTGGACACTCAGGGGGAGACAGGAAGAGACGGGAGGAGACATGAGGAGACGGGGGGAGACGGGAGGAGACATGAGGAGACATGAGGAGACGGGAGGAGACATGAGGAGACGGGAGGAGACATGAGGAGACCTGAGGAGACATGAGGAGACGGGAGGAGACGGGAGGAGACATGAGGAGACGGGAGGAGACATGAGGAGACCTGAGGAGACATGAGGAGACGGGAGGAGACATGAGGAGACGGGAGGAGACATGAGGAGACGGGAGGAGACGGGAGGAGACATGAGGAGACGGGAGGAGACATGAGGAGACCTGAGGAGACATGAGGAGACGGGAGGAGACATGAGGAGACGGGAGGAGACATGAGGAGACGGGAGGAGACATGAGGAGACGGGAGGAGACATGAGGAGACATGAGGAAACGGGAGGAGACATGAGGAGACGGGAGGAGACATGAGGAGACGGAGGAGACATGAGGAGACATGAGGAGACATGAGGAGACATGAGGAGACGGGAGGAGACATGAGGAGACGGGAGGAGACATGAGGAGACATGAGGAAACGGGAGGAGACATGAGGAGACGGGAGGAGACATGAGGAGACATGAGGAAACGGGAGGAGACATGAGGAGACGGGAGGAGACATGAGGAGACATGAGGAAACGGGAGGAGACATGAGGAGACGGGAGGAGACATGAGGAGACGGAGGAGACATGAGGAGACATGAGGAGACGGGAGAGACATGAGGAGACGGGAGGAGACATGAGGAGACATGAGGAAACGGGAGGAGACATGAGGAGACGGGAGGAGACATGAGGAAACGGGAGGAGACATGAGGAGACGGGAGGAGACATGAGGAGACATGAGGAGACGGGAGGAGACATGAGGAGACGTCTCTGGGTCTGCATCACTGCTGTGGCGGCAGCCCGTTACCATGGTAACCACGTTTGCTTGTCTCTACAGCGGGTCAAAGACATCATCCTACAGTCCAACCCCCTGCTGGAGGCTTTGGTAACGCAAAGACAGTCCGCAACAACAACTCCAGCAGATTTGTGAGTACTATAGTACTACACAGTAATAGACAGTACTACACAGTACTATACTAGCAGTACTACACAGTACTACACAGTAATACACTCTAGCAGTACTACACAGTACTACACAGTACTACACAGTACTACACACTAGCAGTACTACACAGTACTACACAGTACTACACACTAGCAGTACTACACAGTACTATACTAGCAGTACTACACAGTACTACACTCTAGCAGTACTACACAGTACTACACAGTACTACACAGTACTACACTCTAGCAGTACTACACAGTACTACACAGTACTACACACTAGCAGTACTACACAGTACTACACAGTAATACACTCTAGCAGTACTACACAGTACTACACAGTACTACACAGTACTACACTCTAGCAGTACTACACAGTACTACACAGTACTACACACTAGCAGTACTACACAGTACTATACTAGCAGTACTACACAGTACTACACAGTACTACACAGTACTACACAGTACTACACACTAGCAGTACTACACAGTACTATACTAGCAGTACTACACAGTACTACACAGTACTACACAGTAATACACTCTAGCAGTACTACACAGTACTATACTAGCAGTACTACACAGTACTACACACTAGCAGTACTACACAGTACTATACTAGCAGTACTACACAGTACTATACTAGCGTACTACACAGTACTACACAGTAATACACTCTAGCAGTACTACACAGTACTACACAGTACTACACAGTACTACACTCTAGCAGTACTACACAGTACTACACAGTACTACACACTAGCAGTACTACACAGTACTATACTAGCAGTACTACACAGTACTACACAGTACTACACACTAGCAGTACTACACAGTACTATACTAGCAGTACTACACAGTACTACATAGTACTACACAGTAATACACTCTAGCAGTACTACACAGTACTACACAGTACTACACTCTAGCAGTACTACACAGTACTATACTAGCAGTACTACACAGTACTACACAGTACTACACAGTAATACACTCTAGCAGTACTACACAGTACTACACAGTACTACACAGTACTACACACTAGCAGTACTACACAGTACTACACAGTACTACACTCTAGCAGTACTACACAGTACTACACAGTACTACACAGTACTACACACTAGCAGTACTACACAGTAATACACAGTACTACACTCTAGCAGTACTACACAGTACTACACAGTACTACACAGTACTACACACTAGCAGTACTACACAGTACTATACTAGCAGTACTACACAGTACTATACTAGCAGTACTACACAGTACTACACAGTAATACACTCTAGCAGTACTACACAGTACTACACAGTACTACACAGTACTACACTCTAGCAGTACTACACAGTACTACACAGTACTACACACTAGCAGTACTACACAGTACTATACTAGCAGTACTACACAGTACTACACAGTACTACACACTAGCAGTACTACACAGTACTATACTAGCAGTACTACACAGTACTACACAGTACTACACAGTAATACACTCTAGCAGTACTACACAGTACTACACAGTACTACACTCTAGCAGTACTACACAGTACTATACTAGCAGTACTACACAGTACTACACAGTACTACACAGTAATACACTCTAGCAGTACTACACAGTACTACACAGTACTACACAGTACTACACTAGCAGTACTACACAGTACTATACTAGCAGTACTACACAGTACTATACTAGCAGTACTACACAGTACTACACAGTAATACACTCTAGCAGTACTACACAGTACTACACAGTACTACACAGTACTACACTCTAGCTGTACTACACAGTACTACACAGTACTACACACTAGCAGTACTACACAGTACTATACTAGCAGTACTACACAGTACTACACAGTACTACACACTAGCAGTACTACACAGTACTATACTAGCAGTACTACACAGTACTACACAGTACTACACAGTAATACACTCTAGCAGTACTACACAGTACTACACAGTAATACACAGTACTACACTCTAGCAGTACTACACAGTACTACACAGTACTACACTCTAGCAGTACTACACAGTACTACACAGTACTACACAGTACTACACAGTACTACACACTAGCAGTACTACACAGTACTATACTAGCAGTACTACACAGTACTACACAGTAATACACTCTAGCAGTACTACACAGTACTACACAGTACTACACAGTACTACACAGTAATACACTCTAGCAGTACTACACAGTACTACACAGTACTACACACTAGCAGTACTACACAGTACTATACTAGCAGTACTACACAGTACTACACAGTAATACACTCTAGCAGTACTACACAGTACTACACAGTACTACACAGTAATACACTCTAGCAGTACTACACAGTACTACACAGTACTACACACTAGCAGTACTACACAGTACTATACTAGCAGTACTACACAGTACTATACTAGCAGTACTACACAGTACTATACTAGCAGTACTACACAGTACTACACAGTACTACACAGTAATACACTCTAGCAGTACTACACAGTACTACACAGTACTACACACTAGCAGTACTACACAGTACTATACTAGCAGTACTACACAGTACTATACTAGCAGTACTACACAGTACTACACAGTAATACACTCTAGCAGTACTACACAGTACTACACAGTACTACACAGTACTACACAGTAATACACTCTAGCAGTACTACACAGTACTACACAGTACTACACTCTAGCAGTACTACACAGTACTACACAGTAATACACAGTACTACACTCTAGCAGTACTACACAGTAATACACAGTACTACACTCTAGCAGTACTACACAGTAATACACTCTAGCAGTACTACACAGTACTACACAGTACTACACAGTACTACACAGTACTACACTCTAGCAGTACTACACAGTACTACACACTAGCAGTACTACACAGTACTACACACTAGCAGTACTACACAGTACTACACTCTAGCAGTACTACACAGTACTACACTCTAGCAGTACTACACAGTACTACACAGTACTACACAGTAATACACTCTAGCAGTACTACACAGTACTAACTCTAGCAGTACTACACAGTACTACACAGTAATACACTCTAGCAGTACTACACAGTACTACACAGTACTACACTCTAGCAGTACTACACAGTACTACACTCTAGCAGTACTTCACAGTACTACACAGTAATACACTCTAGCAGTACTACACAGTACTACACAGTACTACACAGTAATACACTCTAGCAGTACTACACAGTACTACACAGTAATACACTCTAGCAGTAATACACAGTACTACACAGTAATACACTCTAGCAGTACTACACAGTACTACACAGTAATACACTCTAGCAGTACTACACAGTACTACACAGTACTACACAGTAATACACTCTAGCAGTACTACACAGTACTACACTCTAGCAGTACTACACAGTACTACACAGTACTACACAGTACTACACTCTAGCAGTACTACACAGTACTACACAGTACTACACACTAGCAGTACTACACAGTACTATACTAGCAGTACTACACAGTACTATACTAGCAGTACTACACAGTACTACACAGTACTACACAGTAACACTCTAGCAGTACTACACAGTACTACACAGTACTACACTCTAGCAGTACTACACAGTACTACACAGTAATACACAGTACTACACTCTAGCAGTACTACACAGTACTACACAGTACTACACAGTACTACACTCTAGCAGTACTACACAGTACTACACAGTACTACACAGTACTACACTAGCAGTACTACACAGTACTATACTAGCAGTACTACACAGTACTACACAGTAATACACTCTAGCAGTACTACACAGTACTACACAGTACTACACAGTACTACACAGTAATACACTCTAGCAGTACTACACAGTACTACACAGTACTACACACTAGAAGTACTACACAGTACTATACTAGCAGTACTACACAGTACTACACAGTAATACACTCTAGCAGTACTACACAGTACTACACAGTACTACACAGTACTACACACTAGCAGTACTACACAGTACTATACTAGCAGTACTACACAGTACTATACTAGCAGTACTACACAGTACTATACTAGCAGTACTACACAGTACTACACAGTACTACACAGTAATACACTCTAGCAGTACTACACAGTACTACACAGTACTACACACTAGCAGTACTACACAGTACTATACTAGCAGTACTACACAGTACTATACTAGCAGTACTACACAGTACTACACAGTAATACACTCTAGCAGTACTACACAGTACTACACAGTACTACACAGTACTACACTCTAGCAGTACTACACAGTACTACACAGTACTACACACTAGCAGTACTACACAGTACTATACTAGCAGTACTACACAGTACTACACAGTACTACACACTAGCAGTACTACACAGTACTATACTAGCAGTACTACACAGTACTACACAGTAATACACTCTAGCAGTATACACAGTACTACACAGTACTACACAGTACTACACAGTACTACACAGTACTACACAGTACTACACAGCACTACACAGTACTACACAGTACTACACAGTATTACACAGTACTACACAGTACTACACAGTACTACACAGCACTACACAGTACTACACAGTACTACACACTAGCAGTACTACAGTACTATACTAGCAGTACTACACAGTACTACACAGTAATACACTCTAGCAGTACTACACAGTACTACACAGTACTACACAGTACTACACAGTAATACACTCTAGCAGTACTACACAGTACTACACAGTACTACACACTAGCAGTACTACACAGTACTATACTAGCAGTACTACACAGTACTATACTAGCAGTACTACAGTACTACACAGTACTACACAGTAATACACTCTAGCAGTACTACACAGTACTACACAGTAATACACAGTACTACACTCTAGCAGTACTACACAGTAATACACAGTACTACACTCTAGCAGTACTACACAGTACTACACAGAACTACACAGTACTACACTCTAGCAGTACTACACAGTACTACACAGTACTACACAGTACTACACCTACTAGCAGTACTACACAGTACTATACTAGCAGTACTACACAGTACTATACTAGCAGTACTACACAGTACTACACAGTAATACACTCTAGCAGTACTACACAGTACTACACAGTACTACACAGTACTACACAGTACTACACAGTAATACACTCTAGCAGTACTACCAGTACTACACAGTACTACACTCTAGCAGTACTACACAGTACTACACAGTAATACACAGTACTACACTCTAGCAGTACTACACAGTAATACACTCTAGCAGTACTACACAGTAATACACTCTAGCAGTACTACACAGTACTACACAGTACTACACAGTACTACACAGTACTACACTCTAGCAGTACTACACAGTACTACACTAGCAGTACTACACAGTACTACACTCTTGCAGTACTACACAGTACTACACAGTAATACACTCTAGCAGTACTACACAGTACTACACAGTACTACACAGTATACACTCTAGCAGTACTACACAGTACTACACAGTACTACACACTAGCAGTACTACACAGTACTACACTCTAGCAGTACTACACAGTACTACACACTAGCAGTACTACACAGTACTACACACTAGCAGTACTACACAGTACTACACTCTTGCAGTACTACACAGTACTACACAGTAATACACTCTAGCAGTACTACACAGTACTACACAGTACTACACAGTACTACACAGTAATACACTCTAGCAGTACTACACAGTACTACACTCTAGCAGTACTACACAGTACTACACAGTAATACACTCTAGCAGTACTACACAGTACTACACAGTACTACACTCTAGCAGTACTACACAGTACTACACTCTAGCAGTACTCACAGTACTACACAGTAAACACTCTAGCAGTACTACACAGTACTACACAGTACTACACAGTAATACACTCTAGCAGTAATACACAGTACTACACAGTACTACACTCTAGCAGTACTACACAGTACTACACAGTACTACACTCTAGCAGTACTACACAGTACTACACTCTAGCAGTACTACACAGTACTACACAGTAATACACTCTAGCAGTACTACACAGTACTACACAGTAATACACTCTAGCAGTACTACACAGTACTACACAGTACTACACAGTAATACACTCTAGCAGTACTACACAGTAACACTCTAGCAGTACTACACAGTAATACACTCTAGCAGTACTACACAGTACTACACAGTACTACACAGTACTACACAGTACTACACAGTAATACACTCTAGCAGTACTACACAGTACTACACAGTACTACACAGTAATACACTCTAGCAGTACTACCAGTACTACACAGTACTACACAGTAATACACTCTAGCAGTACTACACAGTACTACACAGTAATACACTCTAGCAGTACTACACAGTACTACACAGTAATACACTCTAGCAGTACTACACAGTACTACACAGTACTACACAGTAATACACTCTAGCAGTACTACACAGTACTACACAGTACTACACAGTAAACACTCTAGCAGTACTACACAGTACTACACAGTAATACACTCTAGCAGTACTACACAGTACTACACAGTAATACACTCTAGCAGTACTACACAGTACTACACAGTAATACACTCTAGCAGTACTACACGTACTACACAGTACTACACAGTAATACACTCTAGCAGTACTACAGTACTACACAGTAATACACTCTAGCAGTACTACACAGTACTACACAGTAATACACTCTAGCAGTACTACACAGTACTACACAGTACTACACAGTAATACACTCTAGCAGTACTACACAGTACTACACAGTAATACACTCTAGCAGTACTACACAGTACTACACAGTAATACACTCTAGCAGTACTACACAGTACTACACAGTAATACACTCTAGCAGTACTACACAGTACTACACAGTAATACACTCTAGCAGTACTACACAGTACTACACAGTACTACACAGTAATACACTCTAGCAGTACTACACAGTACTACACTCTAGCAGTACTACACAGTACTACACAGTAATACACTCTAGCAGTACTACACAGTACTACACAGTACTACACTCTAGCAGTACTACACAGTACTACACTCTAGCAGTACTTCACAGTACTACACAGTAATACACTCTAGCAGTACTACACAGTACTACACAGTACTACACAGTAATACACTCTAGCAGTACTACACAGTACTACACAGTAATACACTCTAGCAGTAATACACAGTACTACACAGTACTACACTCTAGCAGTACTACACAGTACTACACTCTAGCAGTACTACACAGTACTACACAGTAATACACTCTAGCAGTACTACACAGTACTACACAGTACTACACAGTAATACACTCTAGCAGTACTACACAGTACTACACAGTACTACACAGTAATACACTCTAGCAGTACTACACAGTAATACACTCTAGCAGTACTACACAGTAATACACTCTAGCAGTACTACACAGTACTACACAGTACTACACAGTAATACACTCTAGCAGTACTACACAGTAATACACTCTAGCAGTACTACACAGTAATACACTCTAGCAGTACTACACAGTAATACACTCTAGCAGTACTACACAGTACTACTTACTACACAGTAATACACTCTAGGCAGTACTACACAGTAATACACTCTAGCAGTACTACACAGTAATACACTCTAGCAGTACTACACAGTACTACACTCTAGCAGTACTACACAGTACTACACTCTAGCAGAACTACACAGTACTACACTCTAGCAGTACTACACAGTACTACACAGTACTACACAGTACTACACTCTAGCAGTACTACACAGTACTACACAGTACTACACTCTAGCAGTACTACACAGTAATACAGTACTACACAGTACTACACTCTAGCATACTACACAGTACTACACAGTACTGCACAGTACTACACTCTAGCATACTACACAGTACTACACAGTACTGCACAGTAATACACTCTAGCAGTACTACACAGTACTACACAGTACTACACAGTAATACACTCTAGCAGTACTACACAGTACTACACAGTACTACACAGTATACACTCTAGCAGTACTACACAGTACTACACAGTACTACACAGTAATACACTCTAGCAGTACTACACAGTACTACACAGTAATACACTAGCAGTACTACACAGTACTACACAGTAATACACTCTAGCAGTACTACACAGTACTACACAGTACTACACAGTAATACACTCTAGCAGTACTACACAGTACTACACAGTAATACACTCTAGCAGTACTACACAGTACTACACAGTTAATACACTCTAGCAGTACTACACAGTACTACACAGTACTACACAGTAATACACTCTAGCAGTACTACACAGTAATCACTCTAGCAGTACTACACAGTACTACACAGTACTACACAGTAACACTCTAGCAGTACTACACAGTACTACACAGTACTACACAGTAATACACTCTAGCAGTACTACACAGTACTACACAGTACTACACAGTAATACACTCTAGCAGTACTACACAGTACTACACAGTAATACACTCTAGCAGTACTACACAGTACTACACAGTAATACACTCTAGCAGTACTACACAGTACTACAGTACTACACAGTAATACACTCTAGCAGTACTACACAGTACTACACAGTACTACACAGTAATACTCTAGCAGTACTACACAGTACTACACTCTAGCAGTACTACACAGTACTACACAGTACTACACAGTAATACACTCTAGCAGTACTACACAGTAATACACTCTAGCAGTACTACACAGTAATACACTCTAGCAGTACTACACAGTAATACACTCTAGCAGTACTACACAGTACTACACAGTACTACACATAATACACTCTAGCAGTACTACACAGTAATACACTCTAGCAGTACTACACAGTAATACACTCTAGCAGTACTACACAGTACTACACTCTAGCAGAACTACACAGTACTACACTCTAGCAGTACTACACAGTACTACACAGTACTACACGTACTACACTCTAGCAGTACTACACAGTACTACACAGTACTACACTCTAGCAGTACTACACAGTAATACACAGTACTACACAGTACTACACTCTAGCAGTACTACACAGTACTACACAGTACTGCACAGTACTACACTCTAGCAGTACTACACAGTACTACACAGTACTGCACAGTAATACACTCTAGCAGTACTACACAGTACTACACAGTACTACACAGTAATACACTCTAGCAGTACTACACAGTACTACACAGTACTACACAGTAATACACTCTAGCAGTACTACACAGTACTACACAGTACTACACAGTAATACACTCTACAGTACTACACAGTACTACACAGTTAATACACTCTAGCAGTACTACACAGTACTACATACAGTACTACACAGTAATACACTCTAGCAGTACTACACAGTAATACACTCTAGCAGTACTACACAGTACTACACAGTACTACACAGTAATACACTCTAGCAGTACTACACAGTACTACACAGTACTACACAGTAATACACTCTAGCAGTACTACACAGTACTACACAGTACTACCTCTAGCAGTACTACACAGTACTACACAGTAATACACTCTAGCAGTACTACACAGTACTACACAGTAATACACTCTAGCAGTACTACACAGTACTACACAGTACTACACAGTAATACACTCTAGCAGTACTACACGTACTACACAGTACTACACATAATACACTCTGCAGTACTACACAGTACTACACAGTAATACACACTAGCAGTACTACACAGTACTACACAGTACTACACAGTAATACACTCTAGCAGTACTACACAGTACTACACAGTAATACACTCTAGCAGTACTACACAGTACTACACAGTACTACACAGTAATACACTCTAGCAGTACTACAGTACTACACATTAATACACTCTAGCAGTACTACACCGTACTACACAGTAATACACTCTAGCAGTACTACACAGTTACTACACAGTACTACCAGTAATACACTCTAGCAGTACTACACAGTACTCACAGTACTACACAGTAATACACTCTAGCAGTACTACACATAATACACTCTAGCAGTACTACACAGTACTACACAGTACTGCACAGTACTACACTCTAGCGTACTACACAGTACTACACAGTACTGCACAGTAATACACTCTAGCAGTACTACACATACTACACAGTAATACACTCTAGCAGTACTACACAGTAATACACTCTAGCAGTACTACACAGTACTACACAGTAATACACTCTAGCAGTACTACACAGTACTACACAGTACTACACAGTAATACACTCTAGCAGTATACACAGTACTACACAGTACTACACAGTAATACACTCTAGCAGTCTACACAGTACTACACAGTAATACACTCTAGCAGTACTACACAGTACTACACAGTAATACACTCTAGCAGACTACACAGTACTACAACATACTACACAGTAATACACTCTAGCAGTACTACACAGTACTACACAGTAATACACTCTAGCAGTACTACACAGACTACACAGTAATACACTCTAGCAGTACTACACAGTACTACACAGTACTACACAGTAATACACTCTAGCATACTACACAGTAATACACTCTTAGCAGTACTACACAGTACTACACAGTAATACACTCTAGCAGTACTACACAGTACTACACAGTACTACACAGTAATACACTCTAGCAGTACTACACAGTACTACACAGTACTACACAGTAATACACTCTAGCAGTACTACACAGTACTACACAGTAATACACTCTAGCAGTACTACACAGTACTACACAGTAATACACTCTAGCAGTACTACACAGTACTACACAGTACTACACAGTAATACACTCTAGCAGTACTACACAGTACTACACAGTACTACACAGTAATACACTCTAGCAGTACTACACAGTACTACACTCTAGCAGTACTACACAGTACTACACAGTACTACACAGTAATACACTCTAGCAGTACTACACAGTAATACACTCTAGCAGTACTACACAGTAATACACTCTAGCAGTACTACACAGTAATACACTCTAGCAGTACTACACAGTACTACACAGTACTACACAGTAATACACTCTAGCAGTACTACACAGTAATACACTCTAGCAGTACTACACAGTAATACACTCTAGCAGTACTACACAGTACTACACTCTAGCAGAACTACACAGTACTACACTCTAGCAGTACTACACAGTACTACACAGTACTACACAGTACTACACTCTAGCAGTACTACACAGTACTACACAGTACTACACTCTAGCAGTACTACACAGTAATACACAGTACTACACAGTACTACACTCTAGCAGTACTACACAGTACTACACAGTACTGCACAGTACTACACTCTAGCAGTACTACACAGTACTACACAGTACTGCACAGTAATACACTCTAGCAGTACTACACAGTACTACACAGTACTACACAGTACTACACAGTAATACACTCTAGCAGTACTACACAGTACTACACAGTACTACACAGTAATACACTCTAGCAGTACTACACAGTACTACACAGTACTACACAGTAATACACTCTAGCAGTACTACACAGTACTACACAGTAATACACTCTAGCAGTACTACACAGTACTACAAAGTAATACACTCTAGCAGTACTACACAGTACTACACAGTAATACACTCTAGCAGTACTACACAGTACTACACAGTAATACACTCTAGCAGTACTACACAGTACTACACAGTAATACACTCTAGCAGTACTACACAGTACTACACAGTACTACACAGTAATACACTCTAGCAGTACTACACAGTAATACACTCTAGCAGTACTACACAGTACTACACAGTACTACACAGTAATACACTCTAGCAGTACTACACAGTACTACACAGTACTACACAGTAATACACTCTAGCAGTACTACACAGTACTACACAGTACTACACAGTAATACACTCTAGCAGTACTACACAGTACTACACAGTAATACACTCTAGCAGTACTACACAGTACTACACAGTAATACACTCTAGCAGTACTACACAGTACTACACAGTACTACACAGTAATACACTCTAGCAGTACTACACAGTACTACACAGTACTACACAGTAATACACTCTAGCAGTACTACACAGTACTACACAGTAATACACTCTAGCAGTACTACACAGTACTACACAGTACTACACAGTAATACACTCTAGCAGTACTACACAGTACTACACAGTAATACACTCTAGCAGTACTACACAGTACTACACAGTACTACACAGTAATACACTCTAGCAGTACTACACAGTACTACACAGTAATACACTCTAGCAGTACTACACAGTACTACACAGTAATACACTCTAGCAGTACTACACAGTACTACACAGTACTACACAGTAATACACTCTAGCAGTACTACACAGTACTACACAGTACTACACAGTAATACACTCTAGCAGTACTACACAGTACTACACAGTAATACACTCTAGCAGTACTACACAGTACTACACAGTACTACACACTAATACACTCTAGCAGTACTACACAGTACTACACAGTAATACACTCTAGCAGTACTACACAGTACTACACAGTACTACACAGTAATACACTCTAGCAGTACTACACAGTACTACACAGTACTACACAGTAATACACTCTAGCAGTACTACACAGTAATACACTCTAGCAGTACTACACAGTACTACACAGTACTGCACAGTACTACACTCTAGCAGTACTACACAGTACTACACAGTACTGCACAGTAATACACTCTAGCAGTACTACACAGTACTACACAGTAATACACTCTAGCAGTACTACACAGTACTACACAGTAATACACTCTAGCAGTACTACACAGTACTACACAGTAATACACTCTAGCAGTACTACACAGTACTACACAGTACTACACAGTAATACACTCTAGCAGTACTACACAGTACTGCACAGTAATACACTCTAGCAGTACTACACAGTACTACACAGTAATACACTCTAGCAGTACTACACAGTACTACACAGTAATACACTCTAGCAGTACTACACAGTACTACACAGTACTACACAGTAATACACTCTAGCAGTACTACACAGTACTACACAGTAATACACTCTAGCAGTACTACACAGTACTACACAGTACTACACAGTAATACACTCTAGCAGTACTACAGTACTACACAGTAATACACTCTAGCAGTACTACACAGTACTACACAGTACTACACAGTAATACACTCTAGCAGTACTACACAGTACTACACAGTACTACACAGTAATACACTCTAGCAGTACTACACAGTAATACACTCTAGCAGTACTACACAGTACTACACTCTAGCAGTACTACACAGTACTACACAGTACTGCACAGTACTACACTCTAGCAGTACTACACAGTACTACACAGTACTGCACAGTAATACACTCTAGCAGTACTACACAGTACTACACAGTAATACACTCTAGCAGTACTACACAGTACTACACAGTAATACACTCTAGCAGTACTACACAGTACTACACAGTAATACACTCTAGCAGTACTACACAGTACTACACAGTACTACACAGTAATACACAGTAATACACTCTAGCAGTACTACACAGTACTACACAGTAATACACTCTAGCAGTACTACACAGTACTACACAGTACTACACAGTAATACACTCTAGCAGTACTACACAGTACTACACAGTAATACACTCTAGCAGTACTACACAGTACTACACAGTACTACACAGTAATACACTCTAGCAGTACTACACAGTAATACACTCTAGCAGTACTACACAGTACTACACAGTAATACACTCTAGCAGTACTACACAGTAATACACTCTAGCAGTACTACACAGTACTACACAGTAATACACTCTAGCAGTACTACACAGTACTACACAGTACTACACAGTACTACACAGTAATACACTCTAGCAGTACTACACAGTAATACACTCTAGCAGTACTACACAGTACTACACAGTAATACACTCTAGCAGTACTACACAGTACTACACTCTAGCAGTACTACACAGTAATACACTCTAGCAGTACTACACAGTACTATACAGTAATACACTCTAGCAGTACTACACAGTAATACACTCTAGCAGTACTACACAGTAATACACAGTACTACACAGTACTACACAGTACTACACTCTAGCAGTACTACACAGTACTACACAGTACTACACTCTAGCAGTACTACACAGTACTACACAGTACTACACAGTACTACACTCTAGCAGTACTACACAGTACTACACTCTAGCAGTACTACACAGTACTACACAGTACTACACAGTACTACACTCTAGCAGTACTACACAGTACTACACAGTACTACACAGTAATACACTCTAGCAGTACTACACAGTACTACACTCTAGCAGTACTACACAGTACTACACAGTACTACACAGTAATACACTCTAGCAGTACTACACAGTAATACACTCTAGCAGTACTACACAGTAATACACTCTAGCAGTACTACACAGTAATACACTCTAGCAGTACTACACAGTACTACACAGTACTACACAGTAATACACTCTAGCAGTACTACACAGTAATACACTCTAGCAGTACTACACAGTAATACACTCTAGCAGTACTACACAGTACTACACTCTAGCAGAACTACACAGTACTACACTCTAGCAGTACTACACAGTACTACACAGTACTACACAGTACTACACTCTAGCAGTACTACACAGTACTACACAGTACTACACTCTAGCAGTACTACACAGTAATACACAGTACTACACAGTACTACACTCTAGCAGTACTACACAGTACTACACAGTACTGCACAGTACTACACTCTAGCAGTACTACACAGTACTACACAGTACTGCACAGTAATACACTCTAGCAGTACTACACAGTACTACACAGTACTACACAGTACTACACAGTAATACACTCTAGCAGTACTACACAGTACTACACAGTACTACACAGTAATACACTCTAGCAGTACTACACAGTACTACACAGTAATACACTCTAGCAGTACTACACAGTACTACAAAGTAATACACTCTAGCAGTACTACACAGTACTACACAGTACTACACAGTAATACACTCTAGCAGTACACAGTAATACACAGTAATACACTCTAGCAGTACTACACAGTACTACACAGTAATACACTCTAGCAGTACTACACAGTACTACACAGTAATACACTCTAGCAGTACTACACAGTACTACACAGTACTACACAGTAATACACTCTAGCAGTACTACACAGTAATACACTCTAGCAGTACTACACAGTACTACACAGTAATACACTCTAGCAGTACTACACAGTACTACACAGTAATACACTCTAGCAGTACTACACAGTACTACACAGTAATACACTCTAGCAGTACTACACAGTACTACACAGTAATACACTCTAGCAGTACTACACAGTACTACACAGTACTACACAGTAATACACTCTAGCAGTACTACACAGTAATACACTCTAGCAGTACTACACAGTACTACACAGTACTACACAGTAATACACTCTAGCAGTACTACACAGTACTACACAGTACTACACAGTAATACACTCTAGCAGTACTACACAGTACTACACAGTACTACACAGTAATACACTCTAGCAGTACTACACAGTACTACACAGTAATACACTCTAGCAGTACTACACAGTACTACACAGTAATACACTCTAGCAGTACTACACAGTACTACACAGTACTACACAGTAATACACTCTAGCAGTACTACACAGTACTACACAGTACTACACAGTAATACACTCTAGCAGTACTACACAGTACTACACAGTAATACACTCTAGCAGTACTACACAGTACTACACAGTACTACACAGTAATACACTCTAGCAGTACTACACAGTACTACACAGTAATACACTCTAGCAGTACTACACAGTACTACACAGTACTACACAGTAATACACTCTAGCAGTACTACACAGTACTACACAGTAATACACTCTAGCAGTACTACACAGTACTACACAGTAATACACTCTAGCAGTACTACACAGTACTACACAGTACTACACAGTAATACACTCTAGCAGTACTACACAGTACTACACAGTACTACACAGTAATACACTCTAGCAGTACTACACAGTACTACACAGTAATACACTCTAGCAGTACTACACAGTACTACACAGTACTACACAGTAATACACTCTAGCAGTACTACACAGTACTACACAGTAATACACTCTAGCAGTACTACACAGTACTACACAGTACTACACAGTAATACACTCTAGCAGTACTACACAGTACTACACAGTACTACACAGTAATACACTCTAGCAGTACTACACAGTAATACACTCTAGCAGTACTACACAGTACTACACAGTACTGCACAGTACTACACTCTAGCAGTACTACACAGTACTACACAGTACTGCACAGTAATACACTCTAGCAGTACTACACAGTACTACACAGTAATACACTCTAGCAGTACTACACAGTACTACACAGTAATACACTCTAGCAGTACTACACAGTACTACACAGTAATACACTCTAGCAGTACTACACAGTACTACACAGTACTACACAGTAATACACTCTAGCAGTACTACACAGTACTGCACAGTAATACACTCTAGCAGTACTACACAGTACTACACAGTAATACACTCTAGCAGTACTACACAGTACTATACAGTAATACACTCTAGCAGTACTACACAGTACTACACAGTACTACACAGTAATACACTCTAGCAGTACTACACAGTACTACACAGTAATACACTCTAGCAGTACTACACAGTACTACACAGTACTACACAGTAATACACTCTAGCAGTACTACACAGTACTACACAGTAATACACTCTAGCAGTACTACACAGTACTACACAGTACTACACAGTAATACACTCTAGCAGTACTACACAGTAATACACTCTAGCAGTACTACACAGTACTACACTCTAGCAGTACTACACAGTACTACACAGTACTGCACAGTACTACACTCTAGCAGTACTACACAGTACTACACAGTACTGCACAGTAATACACTCTAGCAGTACTACACAGTACTACACAGTAATACACTCTAGCAGTACTACACAGTACTACACAGTAATACACTCTAGCAGTACTACACAGTACTACACAGTACTACACAGTAATACACAGTAATACACTCTAGCAGTACTACACAGTACTACACAGTAATACACTCTAGCAGTACTACACAGTACTACACAGTACTACACAGTAATACACTCTAGCAGTACTACACAGTACTACACAGTAATACACTCTAGCAGTACTACACAGTACTACACAGTACTACACAGTAATACACTCTAGCAGTACTACACAGTAATACACTCTAGCAGTACTACACAGTACTACACAGTAATACACTCTAGCAGTACTACACAGTAATACACTCTAGCAGTACTACACAGTACTACACAGTAATACACTCTAGCAGTACTACACAGTACTACACTCTAGCAGTACTACACAGTAATACACTCTAGCAGTACTACACAGTAATACACTCTAGCAGTACTACACAGTAATACACAGTACTACACAGTACTACACAGTACTACACTCTAGCAGTACTACACAGTACTACACAGTACTACACTCTAGCAGTACTACACAGTACTACACAGTACTACACAGTACTACACAGTAATACACTCTAGCAGTACTACACAGTAATACACTCTAGCAGTACTACACAGTAATACACAGTACTACACAGTACTACACAGTACTACACTCTAGCAGTACTACACAGTACTACACAGTACTACACTCTAGCAGTACTACACAGTACTACACAGTACTACACAGTACTACACTCTAGCAGTACTACACAGTACTACACTCTAGCAGTACTACACAGTACTACACAGTACTACACAGTACTACACTCTAGCAGTACTACACAGTAGTACACTCTAGCAGTACTACACAGTACTACACAGTACTACACAGTACTACCAGCAGGCCTTTTGTCTGTGCAGGGAAAGTACTTTGAGATCCAGTTCAGTCGGGGCGGAGCTCCTGATGGGGGGAAAATCTCCAACTTCCTGCTGGAGAAAAGTCGAGTCGTCTCCCAGAACCCCGGGGAGAGAAACTTCCACATCTACTACCAGGTACGTACTAGTGAGGTACCTCGGTGTACCGGGACGCCGGGCTTCACCTGTCTCTCTGTGATGATGTCAGCTTCTGGGCGGAGCCAGCGGGGAGCAGAGGGAGAACCTGGGGGTCACGACCCCGGACTACTATTTCTACCTGAACCAGTCGGGAACGTACACGGTGGAGGACGTGGACGACAGGAAGGACTTCTCCGACACCATGGTGACCACGGACCCTTCCCCGTCCCCGAGTCTGTCTCCATGGTAACCGTCCCTCTGTCCCCAGGCCGCCATGTCCGTCGTGGGTCTGACTCTGGACGATCAGGACTCGGTTCTGCAGCTGGTCGCAGGAATCCTTCACCTGGGGAACATCGGCTTCCGGGAGGAGAACAACTACGCCGTGGTGGAGAGCCAGGACTGTGGGTGGCCCAACAGAACCAAACCCATCAGAACCCATCAGAACCCGGGTTCTCCTGTCCTCAGTCTTTCCTCACAACGCCGTGTTTCTCCCCTCCGTCCCCTCCAGTCCTG
This sequence comes from Poeciliopsis prolifica, assembly GCF_027474105.1. Classification (NCBI taxonomy): domain Eukaryota; kingdom Metazoa; phylum Chordata; class Actinopteri; order Cyprinodontiformes; family Poeciliidae; genus Poeciliopsis; species Poeciliopsis prolifica. Next base: position 279,991 of record NW_026562523.1, read on the forward strand.
GCGTTCCCGTCTTTCCTGCTGGGAATCTCTCAGGACGGACTCTGCAACAAGCTCACCAGCCGGGTCATGGACAGCAAGTGGGGCGGCAAGACCGAGTCCATCTCCGTCACCCTGAACACGGAGCAGGCCTGCTTCTCCAGGGACGCCCTGTCCAAAGCGCTCTACACGCGCCTCTTCGACTACCTGGTGGACGTGAGTCCCAGCGTCCGTCACCGTCTCTGGTTGTCCCCGTCCGTCTCAGCCGGTGTCTCCTGTGTCTCAGTGCGTCAACCGGGCCATGCAGAAGGAGACGGAGGAGCTGAACGTCGGAGTCCTGGACATTTACGGCTTCGAGATCTTCCAGGTAAACGGGTTTCTGTTTCTGGATGAGGATGGAGGCTGCTGTGCTCTGAATATTATTTTAATATTAATATTACTGTCATTATTGTTGATGGTTTGATTCTTATGCTTGTTTCTGTTTTCATCATCAAAAATAGTGATTTTTTTATCATCTAAAATCACGACTCAGTGGAAACGGCAACATTCTGCTGTCCTTCCATCCAGATGGACAATAAAACAGTTTTAATATAAGTTTAATATTTCACGAAACATACGTACAAAACTCCTCAATGAAACATAAAATATTTTAAAATCACACCAGACGAGTGAATCGCAGCCGGCGAGACGCTGAACTGATGCGGTGAAGCAGCTGCAGCTGCAGCACAACAAGTTTTAATGTCACAATACAGTTTTAGCAAGTTGCTCAAAGTCTAAACTGCTATTGTTGTGCATTTAGCCCAGAGCTTCTCAATGCCAGTCCTCAGCTCCCTGCCTGCATGTTTTAGACGAGCCTCTATTGCAGAACCGCTGATCCAAATGATCACATGACCACCGAGAGCTGCAGCAGGCGGCTGATCAGCTCCAGGTGAAAGGAAACAACTAAAACATGCAGGCAGGAGGCCTGAGAAACGCTGCTTTAAGGTGGGAAGTTTACCTTCGAGCAAACGACCCGCAGCGCCCTCTGCTGTCCTCTGAGTGCCCCGTTCAGAAACACTAAGGTGTTCTGGAAGAATAATGAACCCCCAAGTCACAGAGCATCCCATGCTAAGAGCTTAGATACCATCAGCCAACTTTTCATTCCCAAATGTTCCAGCCACGGTGTGAAACAACCCGTTTCACAAACAGTGAACAACATAAGTTGTGTCCGGATTCAGGTCTGCGTCCTTCGAAGGACGGATTTATAGGCCGATTCCGTTATAGCGTGGCGACAAGACCTGCTTCCTCCTTTCCCCCAGTTCACTCAGAACGACCTGCAGCTAACAGGAAGGCCAGGAAGACCTGCAGCTAACAGGAAGGCCGACGGACCGCTGGCAGCCTCAGACCTTATATGGAAATGGGACCGTTGCACTCCGAAGTGAAGGGGGCGCCATTTCCTACTTCATCCTCGGTTTCATGGTTTAATTTTCTCTTGAAATCTGGGATATATTTTCACCTTTATGAAGGATTTTTACTCTCAGCATGAATTTGATCTTCTCTCTATTATTTACTTAGTGCAGCTCACAGTTTTAACAGATTCTGTAGCTTCCTGTGTTCTTCAATATCTGCTCCTCAGTCGCATCTTTTGGGTCTGATGCTGCCTCTAGAGGCGTGGGGTGGTAGCACAACTAATATCATTACATTACTAAATCAGAATAGCACAAAATCTATTCCCTAAAAACAGGAGGAGTGAGACCCATTGTCGATGTGGTCCTGGTCAGGTTGAGGCCATTCTATGTGCTAACAGTTAGACAAGTCCATCAGGACGACTTCCAGGTGGCCCGGAATCGGAACAACCGAACAATCGGTTTCTCGCTCTCCCTTTGAACAATTTCCAAATGTGTGGAATCAGCACTGCAGCCACATGGCAGGGATGAGACGAGCTGCTGTTTCTGGCTCGGCCCAGAGAGGAAGCCGCAATGCAGACCCAGAAACTGGCAACACGTCTACTGATGCTGGGATTCTCCATCAACTGGGAAAACACTTTGGTTTTCCATCTCAGATGATCGTTTATCTGGAGCCTGAATTCAGTCATGATTAGGCCCGATTGGCACAGCAGAGAATGACTGGATGGAGGAAGTGAACACCTGGACACACACAGGAAGTGAACACCTGGACACACACAGGAAGTGAACACCTGGACACACACAGGAAGTGAACACCTGGACACACACAGGAAGTGAACACCTGGACACACACAGGAAGTGAACACCTGGACATCAGCCGTCCAGCTTCCCTTTAATGGAAGCTGAGACAGTGGAGGGAGCGCCACCTGGTGGTGTTACAGTGAGTTACACTGAGGTTGGGGTGGAGACAGTTGGAGGAGGCTGGATGTGTCTCGATTCAATGCTTCTCTCTTCCGGTCCTTCCAACGATGCAGACCGTGAATTCAGACACAGCTAGTTTGTGAGCTAGCTAGCGCTAGTGCCAAGAACGTGTTCACCAAAGAGAAGGAGAGACGCTGAACAATGTTCTGAATATCAGCGAGGCGTCGCATCGTTAGCAGCTTAGCGCCAAGCTGTCCATCGTTTCTGTAGAGAAGGAACCGACCATCACTCAGACTTTCTTGGTGCTAGCAGAGGCAGTTGCGACGCTCATCCTTTAACAGAACTTCCCCACTGATGTGAAAATCAGCAGCTCAACCAGGCGCTGCTGCTTCTTCTGCTTTCAGAAAAACGGTTTTGAGCAATTCTGCATCAACTTTGTGAACGAGAAGCTGCAGCAGATCTTCATCGAGCTGACGCTGAAGGCTGAGCAGGTGAGCCGGAGAGCTGAGCGCAACGGGGCCCGATTCTGGTTCTGATCCCGATCTGGTTCTGCAGGAGGAGTACGTCCAGGAGGGGATCCATTGGACCCCCATCGAGTATTTCAACAACAAGGTGGTCTGTGACCTCATCGAGTCCAAACTGGTGAGTGGACCGACCCGCAGGCGGCTGGGGCGGAGCCTCACGCGTCACTCCCTCCATCCGTCTGTTCATTTTCCAGAATCCTCCTGGGGTGATGAGCGTCCTGGACGACGTCTGCGCCACGATGCACGCCAAAGGAGAGGGGGCGGACCAGACGCTGCTGCAGAAGCTGCAGGGACAGATCGGGACGCACGAACACTTCAGCAGCTGGAACCGCGGCTTCATCATCCACCACTACGCCGGCAAGGTCTGACCCAACCACCCGACCTCCCCTGACCTCCTCCGACCTCACCTGTTGCTCGCCCATCTCTCGCTCTCAGGTGTCGTATGATGTCGGCGGGTTCTGTGAGCGGAACCGGGACGTCCTCTTCAATGACATCATCGAGTTGATGCAGAGCAGCGAGTTGTGAGTTCAGCTCGTGTTTCTGAGGACATTTCAGGTTCACACCACAGCGCCTCCAGATGGTCAGCTGCTGTCACTGCAGGTCCAAGTGGTTTGGTTCTGATCCTCTGTCAGCTGTTTAACCCTTATGTTTAATTAACTTCCTGTCATCTAACTTGGCCAGTGTCACTTTAAGCTGTGGTGCAGGAAGCTGTGACCCTTCAGAATAAGAGGTAGTTTAATCTGTGATGTGTTCGTGGTCAGTCCGTTCATCAGAGCGCTGTTCCCGGAGAACCTGGAGGCGGAAAACGAGGCCGGCCGACCACGGCCAGCAGCAAAATCAAGGTGAGTCGAGTCTTCAGCAGGTTGTGGTGACCAGATACCAGGCTGGTCCTTGACCTTTGACCTCCACTCCTCCAGAAACAGGCCAACAGTCTGGTCCAGACTCTGATGAAGTGCACGCCACATTACATCCGGTGCATCAAACCCAACGAGACCAAGCGGCCCCGAGACTGGGAGGAGACCCGGGTCCGGCACCAGGTGGAGTACCTGGGCCTGCGGGAGAACATCCGGGTCCGCCGGGGGATATGCTTACCGCCGCGTCTTCAGCAAGTTCCTGCACAGGTTCTGCATCAAGCCCCACACAACCAGAACCGGCTGCTGGCTCGGACGCTCTAACGGGTCTGGCGGTCTGCAGGTACGCCATCCTGACCAGAGAGACCTGGCCCGAGTGGCGGGGCGAGCAGCGCCAGGGCGTCCTGCACCTGCTGCGCTCAGTCAACATGGATCAGGACCAGTTCCAGCTGGGGACAGCCAAGGTCTTCATCAAAGCTCCGGAGTCGGTAAGATACCCCCTGCAGGTCCATGGAACGGTTCCTTGGGAGGTTCTGGTTCTGCAACAGTACTTCCTCCTCCAACACCAGCTCAAAGGTTCTGCTCTCTTTGTCTGTGCAGCTCTTCCTGCTGGAGGAGATGCGTGAGAGGAAATTCAACGGCTATGCCCGCGTCATCCAGAAGGCGTGGCGCAAACACATTGCCGTCCGCAAATACGTCAGGATGAGGGAGGAAGGTCAGCGGTTCTACCTCAGACAGGAGTCCTGGTCCGGTTTGAGTCCTCACAGATCATTCTTTTTCCAGCCTCAGACATTCTGCTGAACAAGAAGGAACGCCGCAAGAACAGCATCAACAGGAACTTCGTAGGTGACTACATCGGAACCGACAACCACCCTGAGATCCGGCAGTTTGTGGGCCGGCGAGAGAGGATCGACTTTGCTGACGTGGTCGTCAAGTTCGACCGACGCTTCAAGGTACGAACCGCAAAAACTGAAGGTTCTTCATGTCCTCAGGGGCGTCACCTTCTAGGAATAATTTCCCTCTAGAGAGTGATTGACTTCTGGCTATTTGGAGATGACCTTTGACCTGATTACTGCTGTTGGGTCCGTCCTTGTGATGTCAAGTCACACCTGGATGTTTGTCCAAGTGATGGAGGTTCTCCTCTTTTTCTCCTGAAGCTCTTGACTTGTGTGGTCCAGATGTGCTGGTTCTGTCCCGGTTCTGGTTCTGCTGTTGTAAACCAGATGTTCTCCAACCCGTTTTTGTTGCTGCTGTTTTGCAGACGACGAAGCGTGACCTCATCCTGACCCCAAAGTTCTTGTATCTGATTGGCCGAGAAAAGGTGAAGCAAGGTCCGGATAAGGGTCAGATCCATGAGGTTCTTAAGAGGAAGATCCAGCTCAACCGAATCCAGTCAGTTTTCTTAGGTAAGAGTCCAGAACCAGAGGGGGAACCACCTGGACCCAGCGTTGGTTCTGATGGTTCTGGCCCGCCCGTCTGTCTGGCAGCACTCTGCAGGACGACTTCTTCATTGTCCATGAAGAAGAGTACGACAGCGTCCTGCAGAGCGTCTTCAAGGACCGAGTTCCTCAGTCTGCTGGTGAAACGGTACCAGGAGAACACGGACCGCAAGCTGGCACTAAAGTTCAACAACCTGTGAGTACCAGAACCCCACCTGAACATGACCAGAACCCCACCTGAACATGACCAGAACCCGTCCTGAATCTGTCCTCCATCCAGCCTGGAGTTCAAGGTGAAGAAGGGCCGCCATCTGTTCAGCTCATCCGGTTCCAGGCAGATCCAGTTCCAGGCGGGCCAGGGAGATGACGTGGTTCTGAAGCCCAGTGGTAAGGTTCTGCACGTCTCCATCGGGCCGGGCCTCCCAAAGAACTCCAGTAAGTTCTGACCCAGTTCATCCCCATGACAGAACCTTCATGTCTCCTCCTGATCACTTCCTGTGACCTGCAGGACCGACCCGGAAGGATAACCGGAAGAGCCGCTACATGGGGGGCCAGGCTCCGCCCACCTACCAGAACCACTCAGGTACCAGCTAGTCTCTCTCTGGACCAGAACCTCTCTGAAACCGGTTCTGGAATCTCATCACTTCTTTTATTTCTGCTGCAGCACCTCTCAGCCGAGGGGGCGGGGCTTCCAGAGGAGGCCCCGCCCCCTCCAGAGGGTCCACCCTAAGGCAGCAGTCCAGCATGGACCAACCCACCCTGCCCCGCCTCCAGAACCAGCACCGGCCCAGCAACCGGCGCCCCAGAACCAGGACATGGGGTTCATGAACGTCCCTGACCAGGGAGCAGCAGGGGTGAGGTCCAGAAGCCTCAGCGGTCAAAGGTCACCTCCAGGCAGCTGCTCTGCTGCCCCCAGCGGTGACGTGTGTCGATACTCCTGGCCCGCAGGTTCCACAGGCGCCTCTCCAAGGAGGTGAAGCCGGTACCGGAGAGCGGGTCGGCCTAAACCCAAACCTCGGTCCCCCCAGTGCAGAGCTCTTTACGCCTACGACGCCCAGGACACCGACGAGCTGAGCTTCAACGCCGATGACGTCATCGAGATCCTCACTGAAGGTAGGTCTGCAACCGGACTGGGTCCAGTGGACCGCCGGTACCGACTGGGTCCAGTGGACCCGCCGGTACCGGCTGGGTCCAGTGGACCCGCCGGTACCGGCTGGGTCCAGTGGACCGCTGGTAGGCTGGGTCCAGGCCGGGTTTACATGGTCAGGTCCTGTTTCCGTTACAATAACTGAAAACACAGATTGATGTCAACAATAAATGAAAACCACAGGTCATCCAGAGCCGTTTCCATGCTAATCTCCCTTGAATTGGGCTAAATTGGACCTGAGCTTCCGCGTTCGAGGAAAACGGCTCAATAGTTTCCGATCTGTTGAAAACTGTACTTTGCGCCGGGTTTCTGCAGGGCTTTCCCAAGCTAACAGTTAATAATGTACATCGATCAGAAGCCCCAACAATAAGCCGAAGAAAGGTTTTAAGATGTTCGCCTCGTTATACATTCACAGATACGAAGGTGAGTTTTACTTTCTTTAAACTTTGTGGATAACATTAGCTTTAGCTCATTGTGGCTAATATTAGCTTTAGCTTATTGTGGCTAATATTAGCTTTAGCTCATTGTGGCTAATATTAGCTTTAGCTCATCGTGGCTAATATTAGCTTTAGCTCATTGTGGCTAATATTAGCTTTAGCTCATTGTGGATAATATTAGCTTTAGCTCATTGTGGCTAACATTAGCTTTAGCTTGTGCTAGTAGACAATATTCTCCGACATTTTTCTTGTAAAAATCTGCTATTTAAGTATCGAAACATTTCTCGTCCATTCTAACAGACAATGTTTGTACCTTATTCTCAAGTATATTACGTGTTTATTGTTAATGTGAATAAACGCAATGCGGGGCGGGGGGCGGATTATGTTCAGGGTTTTTGCTTCCAGCCTGATGAAGCACAACAAGTCCAGAGCTTAACTATACAGCAGCTCTGAGTTCTGCTTCAGCTGAATGTTCAGGTTCAGAGTTGACTTTTAAAAAAATATGGCCGTGCTGCTTAAGGTTATTTCGTTTTATTACTCTTGCATGCTTGTTGTGAAGGGCTCAACAGGACAGTGTTTACAGCGGTGTGTACAGGCGGATCAGTTTCTGGGCTGTCCGGCTCTGCGCTCTCGTTCCCAAAAACTCGTTGTTTCAGGCTGAATGCAGAAGCGATTCAATGGGAATAACACAGGAACATCTCCTGTACCGTCATCTTCAGGCTGAAGAAGCTGATCAGGAGTGAAGTGAAGGCTGCAAACTTTGTTGTGCGGCGTTAGCTTCAACTGGTAGCTTCATCTGGTAGCTTCAACTGGTAGCTTCAATCTGGTAGCTTTAACTGTAGCTTTAACTGATAGCTTCAACTGGTATCTTTAACTGGTAGCTTCAACTTGTAGCTTCAACTGGTGGCTTTAACTGATAGCTTCAACTGGTAGCTTCAACTGGTAGCTTTTAACTGGTAGCTTGAACTGGTAGCTTGAACTGGTAGCTTGAACTGGTAGCTTTAACTGGTAGCTTCAACTGGTAGCTTCAACTGGTAGCTTTTAACTGGTAGCTTGAACTGGTAGCTTGAACTGGTAGCTTTAACTGGTAGCTTCAACTGGTAGCTTCAATGGTAGCTTTTAACTGGTAGCTTGAACTGGTAGCTTGAACTGGTAGCTTGAACTGGTAGCTTCAACTGGTAGCTTCAACTGGTAGCTTTAACTGATAGCTTCAACTGGTAGCTTTAACTGGTAGCTTTTAACTGATAGCTTCAACTGGTAGCTTCAACTGGTAGCTTTAACTGATAGTTTCAACTGGTAGCTTCAACTGGTAGCTTTTAACTGGTAGCTTGAACTGGTAGCTTGAACTGGTAGCTTGAACTGGTAGCTTTAACTGGTAGCTTCAACTGGTAGCTTCAACTGGTAGCTTTTAACTGGTAGCTTGAACTGGTAGCTTGAACTGGTAGCTTGAACTGGTAGCTTCAACTGGTAGCTTCAACTGGTAGCTTTAACTGGTAGCTTCAACTGGTAGCTTCAACTGGTACTTTAACTGGTAGCTTGAACTGGTAGCTTGAACTGGTAGCTTGAACTGGTAGCTTCAACTGGTAGCTTCAACTGGTAGCTTTAACTGGTAGCTTCAACTGGTAGCTTCAACTGGTAACTTTTAACTGGTAGCTTGAACTGGTAGCTTGAACTGGTAGCTTGAACTGGTAGCTTGAACTGTAGCTTCAACTGGTAGCTTTTAACTGGTAGCTTGAACTGGTAGCTTGAACTGGTAACTTCAACTGGTAGCTTTTAACTGGTAGCTTTAACTGATAGCTTCAACTGGTAGCTTCAACTGGTAGCTTTAACTGATAGTTTCAACTGGTAGCTTTAACTGGTAGCTTCAACTGGTAGCTTTAACTGATAGCTTCAACTGGTAGCTTTAACTGGTAGCTTCAACTGGTAGCTTCAACTGGTAGCTTCAACTGGTAGCTTCAACTGGTAGCTTTAACTGATAGTTTCATCTGGTAGCTTCAACTGGTAGCTTCATTGGTAGCTTCAACTGGTAGACTTAACTGGTAGCTTTAACTGATAGTTTCATCTGGTAGCTTCAACTGGTAGCTTCAACTGGTAGACTTAACTGGTAGCTTTAAAGTAGCTTCATGGTAGCTTCAACTGGTAGCTTCAACTGGTAGACTTAACTGGTAGCTTTAACTAGTAGCTTCATCTGGTAGCTTCAACTGGTAGCTTTAACAGGTAGCTTCATCTGGTAGCTTCAACTGGTAGCTTTAACTGATAGCTTCAACTGGTAGCTTTAACTGGTAGCTTCAACTGGTAGCTTTAACTGATAGCTTCAACTGGTAGCTTCAACTGGTAGCTTCAACTGGTAGCTTCAACTGGTAGCTTTAACTGATAGCTTCAACTGGTAGCTTCAACTGGTAGCTTTAACTGATAGTTTCATCTGGTAGCTTCAACTGGTAGCTTCAACTGGTAGACTTAACTGGTAGCTTTAACTAGTAGCTTCATCTGGTAGCTTCAACTGGTAGCTTCAACTGGTAGACTTAACTGGTAGCTTTAACTAGTAGCTTCATCTGGTAGCTTCATCTGGTAGCTTTAACTGGTAGTTTCATCTGGTAGCTTGAACTGGTAGCTTGAACTGGTAGCTTTAACTGGTAGCTTCAACTGGTAGCTTCAACTGGTAGCTTTTAACTGGTAGCTTGAACTGGTAGCTTGAACTGGTAGCTTCAACTGGTAGCTTCAACTGGTAGCTTTAACGGTAGCTTGAACTGGTAGCTTGAACTGGTAACTTCATCTGGTAGCTTAACTGGTAGCTTTAACTGATAGCTTCAACTGGTAGCTTCAACTGGTAGCTTTAACTGATAGCTTCAACTGGTAGCTTTAACTGGTAGCTTCAACTGGTAGCTTTAACTGATATCTTCAACTGGTAGCTTTAACTGGTAGCTTCAACTGGTAGCTTCAACTGGTAGCTTTAACTGGTAGCTTGAACTGGTAGCTTCAACTGGTAGCTTCAACTGGTAGCTTTTAACTGGTAGCTTGAACTGGTAGCTTGAACTGGTAACTTCATCTGGTAGCTTTTAACTGGTAGCTTTAACTGATAGCTTCAACTGGTAGCTTCAACTGGTAGCTTTAACTGATAGTTTCAACTGGTAGCTTTAACTGGTAGCTTCAACTGGTAGCTTTAACTGATAGCTTCAACTGGTAGCTTTAACTGGTAGCTTCAACTGGTAGCTTCAACTGGTAGCTTCAACTGGTAGCTTTAACTGATAGTTTCATCTGGTAGCTTCAACTGGTAGCTTCATCTGGTAGCTTCAACTGGTAGACTTAACTGGTAGCTTTAACTGATAGTTTCATCTGGTAGCTTCAACTGGTAGCTTCAACTGGTAGACTTAATTGGTAGCTTTAACTAGTAGCTTCATCTGGTAGCTTCAACTGGTAGCTTCAACTGGTAGACTTAACTGGTAGCTTTAACTGGTAGCTTCATCTGGTAGCTTCAACTTGTAGCTTTAACAGGTAGCTTCATCTGGTAGCTTAACTGGTAGTTTCATCTGGTAGCTTCAACTGGTAGCTTTAACTGGTAGCTTGAACTGGTAGCTTGAACTGGTAACTTCATCTGGTAGCTTTTAACTAGTAGCTTCATCTGGTAGCTTCGTAGCTTTGGTAGCTTCATCTGGTAGCTTAACTGGTAGTTTCATCTGGTAGCTTCAACTGGTAGCTTTTAACTGGTAGCTTGAACTGGTAGCTTGAACTGGTAACTTCATCTGGTAGCTTTTAACTGGTAGCTTCAACTGGTAGCTTTAACTGATAGCTTCAACTGGTAGCTTTAACTGGGAGCTTTAACTGGTAGCTTTAACTGATATCTTCAACTGGTAGCTTTAACTGGTAGCTTCAACTGGTAGCTTTAACTGGTAGCTTCAACTGGTAGCTTTAACTGATAGCTTCAACTGGTAGCTTCAACTGGTAGCTTTAACTGATAGCTTCAACTGGTAGCTTTAACTGATATCTTCATCTGGAAGCTTTAAATGGTAGCTTCAACTGGTAGTTTCAACTGGTAGCTTTAACTGGTAGCTTCAACTGGTAGCTTCAACTGGTAGCTTCAACTGGTAGCTTCAACTGGTAGCTTTAACTGGTAGCTTCAACTGGTAGCTTTAACTGGTAGCTTCAACTGGAAGCTTTAACTGATAGCTTCAACTGGTAGCTTCAACTGGTAGCTTAACTGATAGCTTCAACTGGTAGCTTTAACTGATATCTTCATCTGGTAGCTTTAAATGGTAGCTTCAACTGGTAGTTTCAACTGGTAGCTTTAACTGGTAGCTTCAACTGGTAGCTTCAACTGGTAGCTTCAACTGGTAGCTTCATCTGGTAGCTTTAACTGGTAGCTTCAACTGGTAGCTTCAACTGGTAGCTTTAACTGATAGCTTCAACTGGTAGCTTCAACTGGTAGCTTCAACTGGTAGCTTCAACTGGTAGCTTCAACTGGTAGCTTCAACTGATAGCTTCAACTGGTAGCTTCAACTGGTAGCTTTAACTGATAGCTTCAACTGGTAGCTTTAACTGATAGCTTCAACTGGTAGCTTCAACTGGTAGCTTCAACTGGTAGCTTCAACTGGTAGCTTCAACTGGTAGACTTAATTGGTAGCTTTAACTAGTAGCTTCATCTGGTAGCTTCAACTGGTAGCTTCAACTGGTAGACTTAACTGGTAGCTTTAACTAGTAGCTTCATCTGGTAGCTTCAACTGGTAGCTTTAACAGGTAGCTTTATCTGGTAGCTTCAACTGGTAGCTTTTAACTGGTAGCTTGAACTGGTAGCTTGAACTGGTAACTTCATCTGGTAGCTTTTAACTGGTAGCTTCAACTGGTAGCTTTAACTGATAGCTTCAACTGGTAGCTTTAACTGGTAGCTTTAACTGGTAGCTTTAACTGATATCTTCAACTGGTAGCTTTAACTGGTAGCTTCAACTGGTAGCTTTAACTGGTAGCTTCAACTGGTAGCTTTACTGATAGCTTCAACTGGTAGCTTCAACTGGTAGCTTTAACTGATAGCTTCAACTGGTAGCTTTAACTGATATCTTCATCTGGTAGCTTTAAATGGTAGCTTCAACTGGTAGTTTCAACTGGTAGCTTTAACTGGTAGCTTCAACTGGTAGCTTCAACTGTAGCTTCAACTGGTAGCTTCAACTGGTAGCTTTAACTGGTAGCTTCAACTGGTAGCTTTAACTGGTAGCTTCAACTGGAAGCTTTAACTGATAGCTTCAACTGGTAGCTTCAACTGGTAGCTTTAACTGGTAGCTTCAACTGGTAGCTTCAACTGGTAGCTTCAACTGGTAGCTTCAACTGGTAGCTTTAACTGGTAGCTTCAACTGGTAGCTTTAACTGGTAGCTTCAACTGGAAGCTTTAACTGATAGCTTCAACTGGTAGCTTCAACTGGTAGCTTTAACTGATAGCTTCAACTGGTAGCTTTAACTGATATCTTCATCTGGTAGCTTTAAATGGTAGCTTCAACTGGTAGTTTCAACTGGTAGCTTTAACTGGTAACTTCAACTGGTAGCTTCAACTGGTAGCTTCAACTGGTAGCTTCATCTGGTAGCTTTAACTGGTAGCTTCAACTGGTAGCTTCAACTGGTAGCTTTAACTGATAGCTTCAACTGGTAGCTTCAACTGGTAGCTTCAACTGATAGCTTCAACTGGTAGCTTCAACTGGTAGCTTCAACTGATAGCTTCAACTGGTAGCTTCAACTGGTACCTTTAACTGATAGCTTCAACTGGTAGCTTTAACTGATAGCTTCAACTGGTAGCTTCAACTGGTAGCTTCAACTGGTAGCTTTAACTGATAGCTTTAACTGGTAGCTTCAACTGGTAGCTTCAACTGGTAGCTTCAACTGATAGCTTCAACTGATAGCTTCAACTGGTAGCTTTAACTGATAGCTTCAACTGGTAGCTTTAACTGATAGCTTCAAATGGTAGCTTCAACTGGTAGCTTCAACTGGTAGCTTTAACTGGTAGCTTTAACTGGTAGCTTCAACTGGTAGCTTTAACTGGTAGCTTCAACTGGTAGCTTCAACTGGTAGCTTTCACTGGTAGCTTTAACTGGTAGCTTTAACTGGTAGCTTCAACTGGTAGCTTTAACTGGTAGCTTCAACTGGTAGCTTTCACTGGTAGCTTAAACTGGTAACTTAGAATATTTATAAACCACCTTCTACTTAATTCAGGGTCGGTTGGAAATCCATGAAAACGTAAATAAAGTGTATCATAGTATTGTTTTATTTGTGTCTTAAGTAGACTTTGGCTTTTATAGCAGTCATAGTAACTGAAAGCGAAAAAAAAGAGCCTTATTTGCGCATGAGGTTGTGACGTCAGCCCGGCAGCTATGAGATGTGTTTAAGCCATTGGTGCTTCTAGCACCCCCACAGGCCTCAGGGTGAACTACAGCCAGTCCCCGCGGTTCTGTAGAGTCGTGGACCCGTTGGGACCGACTCTGCGGTTCTGCCTGGTGGAATCAAACTCATTTTCGTTTGGGGCCAAATCAAGACCCTGGAGGCTCTTAAAGGGCCGGTCCACAAACTGCTAACATATCAATCCTTCAATTTAAATATTATTGAACATCTTTTCAGTCCCTCCAGAATCTCATAATATTGTACTTTCAATGTTTGTACAATAAAAAATCCAAGTGTTTGTGTTATTAATTTGGAAATTTTGAAGTATTTGCACTTATTTATGACAAGGTTTTATGACATAAAATCTGCCCAACAAAGGCTGAGGCAGCTGTTTAGTACAAGAAAGTTTTTTGAGAAAAATTTGCAATGAATTCCTGATCATGTAAAGTTTGATGATTTTACATCAATTTCCACAGTAATTGTCAATAAACTGGAGGAACTGATTGGTATAAATTAATAAACAGATAAAACCTGCATTGACTTTATTAATAACATAATGTTTCAGCACACTTGAGTTTAGTCCATGAAAAGCTTTGTTGGGGCTTCAGATGTGACGGATCTGGTCTGAAACCCCTGCTGGGCTCAAACTAAGTTTATTGTTGTTACTGAAGTCGAGCGAGTCGGGTAAAAAAAATCCACTTGGTGTTTATTGTTGTAAAACAAATATGAAAAACGTGAGATAAAAATGAAAAAATGAGAAACAAAAGTTGGAGAGAACGTTTTGACTTCAAAATTAAAGTTTTGATAAATATGGCAATTTAATTTTGTTGAATTTTGCTATGAAAATATTTGCTATGTATTTATAATATTTTTGGAACATATTTTTGGGTGGAAATCTGTTTTATTTCAGAGTTTGTTTAAGTATTAGGTCGTGTTGAGCTGGATTATTAAAATACTGCACCGTAAATACAGATGAGGCTCATCAGTGAATCCAGCTGGAAACTTTCTGCACAAGAATCAAAATCTAACAAACTTGTCGGCTGCGGTCCTGATTTTGTTCTGCAGTAAATATGAAGCTGTGGTTCTGACCCGTTCTCTGGTTCCTGTCTCGTAGATCCGTCGGGTTGGTGGTTCGGCCGGCTGCGGGGCAGAGAGGGGATGTCCCTGGAAACTACGTGGAGAAGCTCTAGACCTGGGTCGGGGTCAGAGGTCAACCATCAGGAGACACTTGGAGTCAAACACACAATGTTCTGGTCTGTTTCGTGGGCCTGGTCGGTTCTGATGAGCGGTTCTGTGAAGGAGTCGTTCCATCAATGTTGACATCAGTGTTAGCATCTTGCTCCTCCTTCAGGCCTCAAACGTTTTATCTTCATCACAGTTTTTCTGTCTGATGAATCATAAATTTAACTGAACCAAGTTCTGGTTCTGGACCGGCTGGTCCAGCATCAATTTACAAACATGTTTAACGATCAGATTTATGGTCTGCTCTGTTTCATCCTTCAGTGTCTGTCTGATTTCAGCCATTAATGGAGGCGGAGGTGGCACTACATTACCCAGAGTCAGTTGGAAGGAGTGCTGCCTTCAAGTGCTGCTGGAAATTAGACGTCTGATCAGTCGTGATTTTTATACAGTCTGAATATTTCATATTAGCGCACATGTTGTAAATTAATCCTTTAAACTCAGAACAGATTTTAGATTAGAATCCGTATTCTGACCAACAAATTAAATAAAATCTGATAAAAATCTGTCGACTCTGTTTTTGTTTCTCTGAGACTAAAGAAAAAGTATTGAACAGAATTTACTGTAGTCCCGGTGCTGCCTGCAGGCGGCGCTGCAGCCTCAGTCAGACTGACTCCTTTTCATTAGTCAGATTGAAGAGTCGTCGGCCTTCATGGCCCCCTGCTGCGACCACAAGAAAACCCAAATGTTTTCTGTTCTGTGGGAAGTTGGGAAGGTTTCTTTTGTCGTTTTCAGGTGTTGGTATATTTGATTCAATCTTTTTCTGTTGTTTAAAATATTTAATGTTTGTAAATTGTCTGTGGCCTGAGATTCTTAGGGAACAGTTGTGCTGTTCGCTGAAGGGAAACTTCAGTGATGAATTTTGTCGTATCGCTCCTGGTCTCTGGACAAATCTGTTTACGTTTGCCCTCTGACCTTTTGTGTTCTGACCACTTTATATTTGAACATGTTTTATCTGACAAATATTAATGCGAGGCGACTTCCTGTTCTGAGCAGCTAGGGGTTCTGGTCCAGTAGTTCTCCAGAACGTGTTTCTGTTTTCCGAGCCTGGAGTGAGGCAGTGAAGCCGCCTTGACCTTTCACCCTGTTCTGTGCTAACGGTCGCCTCCTGCAGTGGGGAGTTTACCCGCTCACGTTCCGGTTCGAACCCCCCGCCAGGCGAGCCCGCGGTGCCCGTTAACGGCTGGGTTCGGTCGCTTCAGCAGAACCGGGGCGGTACCGCCTGGAAGCTAACGGCTAACAGATGGAGGAGTTTCTGCGGAGCTGCCGGCGGATCCTACAGGTACCGGAACCGTCCTTCGACCCAGTCCCGCTAAGGTTCGGCCGCGGAGCGGTACCGGGCCGCGCAGCGGTACCGCCGCAGCGCCGCTTTTATTTGATTTACTGAAATAAACCGATAAGCTGGTGTCACTTCCGCCTACACCGATCACTTTCAAAATAAAAGTCCCAGTCATGGTTTAAGAATTAACAACGGGAACCAGAACCGAAAAAAGAATTGGTACCGTTTTCCTGCAGCTGTAATAAGATTCAGAATAATGCATAAAAATTATGCATTTTTCAGTTTTTGTACGTCATAGAAACGTCATGCAGAGTTTTTCTTTATCTTTCTAACATTTCATTCTGGTTTGTTTTTTATACATGTTGCTGTAAGTTCAGTGTTTTATTCTTCTTCTGTGGTTTGCTCTAATAACGATAACTGTCTCTTTCATAAATCACCCATAAATGCAACCAATCACCTGATTGGTCCAGCTCAGCCACACCTGGAGAATTAAAGGTGCATTCAGACCAACCCAGGATCAGGATCAGAATCAGTCTGTTTGTCTAGGACAGAGCTGGGCAAGTCCAGGCCTGGAGGGTCTCCTGCAACTTTACTTAACACACCTGAGTCAAATAATGAGGTCATTAGCAGGATTCTGGAGAACCGGACTGGATTGGACTGGACTGAGGAGGTGATTCAGCTGATGGACCAGGACTGCCCTCCAGGACCAGGACTGCCCTCCAGGACCAGGACTGCCCTCCCCCGGGTCTGAATGCAAGTTTGAATTCCAAAATGGACTCAAAACCGAACTGTCTTGGTCCGGTTCTAGTGGACTCTAAAGCGGTCTGAATGCAACTGACCAGAGACGCTTCAGCAGCAGGAAGTTAGCGACGGTGCAGGGCATTCTGGGTAATATATTGCTCTCAGTTGTCATATCGACGGGTTTGCGTGCCGACACCAAGCAAGGAAAAGCAAAATATAAATGATCTGAAGTTGTTTTACATTTGATCAGCTTATTGTCCCGTTGCCATGGCGCTCTGCAGCCGCTGTCATTTTTAACCCTTTAATAAAAACTGAACTAATTACCTGAATGTTTGATCATCATCATCAAACAGGATGGAGCAATTTGCTTAGTTCCTGCATCTTGACAGAAACCAGACCCGGATTTATATTAGATTTATATCTATAAACTGTTTACAGATTTATATCTATAAACTGTTTACAGATTTATATCTATAAACTGTTTACAGATTTATATCTATAAACTGTTTACAGATTTATATCTATAAACTGTTTACAGATTTATATCTATAAACTGTTTACAGATTTATATCTATAAACTGTTTATATCTATCAGAAATAAAGGCGCTGCCATCGTTCTGTGATTCCTGCTCCAGATGGTTTAGTTTGCTCCATCAACAAACTAATAATGTAGATCAATGAAGAAATCCTAAAATCTGACACCGCTCCGTTTTCTTTTTGTGAAGAAGAAAGTGGCTGGTCTTCTTCAGAGGGTTGGAGTCGATTCCTTCAGTAGTTGTAGGTGCAGCGCCCCCACAGGCGACGGGGGGAACAGCTTTTTCACTTAGTTTCAGTGCAGTGTGAATGCGAACTACAGTTCTGAAAAGGTAACAAATGTTGCAACTTTAGTTCCCAATAGAACCGAGTCCACCGGACCATTCGGTCTGAATGCACCCTGAGAAATCACTTCAACGGTCCCACACATCAGAACCAGATCCCAGCCTGGTTCTGGTTGTGACTGCTGTGTCTCGGTTCTGCAGGAGAACCCGGACCGGGCCGGTCCAGACGTCCACGTGGTTCTGGGGAACGAAGCCTGTGATGTTGACTCCATGGTGTCCGCCATGGCCTTCCTACTTCCTGTTTAAGGTGAGGAGTCGCCCAATCAGCTGCCAGACCTCAGTGTGCCGAGGTCACACTGTGTGTGTGTGTGTGTGTGTGTGTGTGTGTGTGTGTGTGTGTGTGTGTGTGTGTGTGTCAGACTGCAGGTGGTGACTCGCTGGTTCTGCCCCTGATGAACATCCGGCAGTCAGACTTGGCGCTGCGGTCCGACAGCGTGTTCTTGCTGCGTCGCGCCGCTCTGCCGCAACACCTGCTGCTGTTCCGGGACCAGCTGGACCTGCGGGCGCTGCGGCGCGCCGGCCGCCTGCGGCTCACCCTAGTGGATCACAACGTCCTGCCCAGGTGAGCTGCAGAAGGGTCCCTTGATTCTGCCTGGATACCATGAACTCATCATGACCCCGGCAGGTGCTGCAGCCGCAGGGCCCTGAACGCCTCGCCTCCACAGCTGAGTTCTGATCCTCTTTCTCCTGCAGTTCAGACACTGACCTGGAGGGGGCAGTAGTGGAGGTGCTTGACCACCGTCAGGCTGAGAGGACACCCTCCCCAACCTGTCCCGTTACCGTGGAGATGGTAGGATCCTGTGCTACCTTGGTAACCGAACGCATCATCAAGGAGGCTCCACAGATTCTGGACCAACAGCTCGCCCTCCTACTTTACGGTACATACCTGGACACACACACCTGGACACACACACCTGGATACACACACCTGGATACACACACCTGGATACACACACCTGGATACACACACCTGGACACACACACCTGGATACACACACCTGGACACACACACCTGGATACACACACCTGGATACACACCTGGATACACACACCTGGACACACACCTGGATACACACACCTGGACACACACACCTGGACACACAAACCTGGACACACACACCTGGACACACACACCTGGATACACACTGCTGGACACACACACCTGGATACACACACCTGGATACACACACCTGGATACACACACCTGGACACACACACCTGGATACACACCTGGACACACACACCTGGACACACAAACCTGGACACACACCTGGACACACACACCTGGATACACACTGCTGGACACACACACCTGGATACACACACCTGGATACACACACCTGGACACACACACCTGGATACACACACCTGGACACACACACCTGGACACACAAACCTGGACACACACACCTGGACACACACACCTGGATACACACAGCTGGACACACACACCTGGATACACACACCTGGACACACACACCTGGACACACACACCTGGACACACACACCTGGACACACACACCTGGATACACACACCTGGACACACACACCTGGATACACACACCTGGATACACACACCTGGATACACACACCTGGACACACACACCTGGATACACACACCTGGACACACACACCTGGACACACAAACCTGGACACACACACCTGGACACACACACCTGGATACACACAGCTGGACACACACACCTGGATACATACACCTGGATACACACACCTGGACACACACACCTGGACACACACACCTGGATACACACAGCTGGACACACACACCTGGATACATACACCTGGATACACACACCTGGACACACACACCTGGACACACAAACCTGGACACACACACCTGGACACACACACCTGGATACACACAGCTGGACACACACACCTGGATACACACACCTGGATACACACACCTGGACACACACACCTGGATACACACACCTGGACACACACACCTGGACACACAAACCTGGACACACACACCTGGACACACACACCTGGATACACACAGCTGGACACACACACCTGGATACATACACCTGGATACACACACCTGGACACACACACCTGGACACACACACCTGGACACACACACCTGGACACACACACCTGCCTGACCAGATTCTGAGGGCATATCTGATTAGAAGCTGTTCTGAACCTTGTGTGTGTGAGCAGCCACAGTGGTGCTGGACTGTGTCAACATGGCTGCCGCTGCTGGTAAAGTGACTCCTAAAGACAGCTGCTACGTTGCTGAGCTGGAGGCGCGATTCCCCTCTCTGCCACCAAGGGGCGCTCTGTTCCAGGAGCTGCAGAAGGCCAAGTTGGACGTCTCAGGTGAGCCTCGGTGTTAGCTAGCACTCTCAGTGTTTGCCAGTAGTTAGAGCAGTGTTCTGTCTGCAGGTCTGAACATGGAGCAGATGTTGTTAAAAGACATGAAAACTGTTTCAGGAAGTCTCAACGTCGCCCTTCCTGTTATCTACCTCACTCTGGAGGTAACACCTGAACTGTACACAGAAGTGCATTCATACACAGCAGCAGTACTGTGTGAGTGCCAGCAGGGGGCCCTGTTGCAGCTCTTTCCCTCAGCCTTGTTGTGTTGCAGGAGCTGCTGCAGAGGGCGGAGTTGGAGGCGGAGCTTTCAGCTTTCTGTCACAAGTCAGGATTTGATGTGCTGCTGCTGATGACGATCTCCTTCACTGAGAGCGAGGAGCCAATCAGAGAGCTCGCTGTGTTCAGCCACAGCAGCACCTGCAGGGAGCAGGTATCACATGTTACACACTGGAAGTACCATAGTACTGTCACTATGGAAACCTGGTAGTTGTAGTTCTCCATCAGTAGACTCTGCTGGTTGTGGTTGCCATGCCAACCATGACGCTCTCCTCCAGGTGAGTGTCATGGTTGCCATGCCAACCATGACGCTCTCCTCCAGGTGAGCGCTTACTTGCAGCGGGCCCAGAGCCCCGCCCTCGGCCTCAGCCCGCCCCCTGCCTCCACCCTCTGATCTCAGCGTTCCATCAAGGTGAGGCCTTCACCTGGCTCTCCGGGGAGGGGCGGAGCTTGAGGTGCGTAACAGTTGTGTGTGGTTGCCAGGTAACGCGCTGGCGTCCAGGAAGAAGCTCCTCCCCCTGGTCCAGGACTTCCTGAAGGAGTGTGATGGCGCCATTTGCCTGGGAGACGCGGAAGAGGAGCCGGCGGTGCCGCCCACGCCCACAAACAGCCTGGTGGACAGCTGCCCTCTGGACGGCGGCCTGCCGCGCATCACCGCCGAGGAGCTGCAGGGCAAGTTCGATGACCTCTAACCTCACCTCTGTTACCACGGCAACGACGCTGGAAAATGGAGATGCAGCATCAGAACACAAAGTACGGTCAAGAATCTTTTCAAACTCGCATCAATCTGGCGGGTCCAACAGAACCTACTGGATCGGCCAAAGAGCAGCGGAGAGACGTTCTGTCCCAACCCTTCAGAATAAAAGCCATTATATCATAAATTAAATAAACTTTTCGAAATTAAAGCCTTTATTTCCTGTTTTGTAACAAAGGGCCGTAACGACAGGAAGTCGGTGTTCAGAACTCTGTTCACAACAATAAAAGCTTGTCAGGTTGGTTCTTAAGAAAACCTGTCACAGTAAAAGTCTCTAAGATCGGTTCCTTCACAATAAAAGCCTGCCACAGGTTAGAAGTTCTAAAGCAGTATGTGGGTGGTTCTGTTTGACCTTTGACCTGAGGAGAACCTTGGTTGTAGTTTTGGCCCGTCTCAGAGAAACGTCTTATTGGATCAGAGTTTTTCTGCAGCTCCAGATCTGCACTCTGATTGGCCGATTTGGATTGAATAGATGACCCGGTTCACCACCAGAACCGCCAATCAGATCTGGATCTTTCTGGGTTCTGTGGAGAAACTTTGTGTCTCAGTGAAAGCTACTTCCTGTTCCTGTCTGGAAACGCAGCACGTTTCACAATGAGGCAGAGAGGAGGCTTTTATTATGAAACACAAAGAGGAACCCTCTTTCGCTTCAGTGACAGGTTTCCATCTGCAGCTCAACCTGTAAGCTCTGTTTCACCTACAGACCCAGGTCCAAACGGTCGGCCCCAGTCCACCTGATCCAGCCTCAGAACCTCACCAGACCCAACCTTCGTGGCTCAGAACCAGAACCAACCAGGACTGCAGCAGAATGTTCTCACCGGATCCGGCTGAGCTGCAGCAGAGACCAGAACATGTGCTGGTTCTGAACGTCCGGTCTTGACGTTCTGGACCGGACGTTTCGATCTGGAATCCAACCAGAACACAAAATCTGAACCGACAGGCTTTTGGACCCTGCAGCTCCTCCTGCTGATTGGTTAATGAAGCTGCAGCTGACGCCCCGCCCCACCTGTCTGCAGCGACCAGGTGAGCCTGGACCAATCAGAGAGCGGCTCTGCCCTGCTATGCAGTCGGACCTGCTGGGCGAGTCAGACAGGAGAGAGAGAGAAGGAGGAACACACACACACACACACACACACACACACACACACACACCGGCGGCCGGTCATACATGCAGAGCAGACACCCCGTGACATCACTGTGACATCATGAACTCCCCTGCTGGGCAGATGGACGGGACCACCAAGGACAGGTGAGCCCGGTTCTGACCAGCAGAACCTCAGAGAGAGAGAGAGTGTGTGTGTGTGTGTGTGTGTGTGTGTGTGTGTGTGTGTGTGTGTGTGTGTGTGTGTGCTTCCTGTTCCTGCTCACAGAGGAAGTTGGTTCTTCCCGTCTGGCATGGAAGGCTTCACTGCCTTGGTTCTGATCCAGTTCTGGTCCTCAGCAGAAGAACCGGGTCTGTGTGGATTATGTCACTGTTTGGAAAGTCAGCACCTGATTGGTTCAGGTCCGTTTATACTGCAAGCAGAACAGTGGTTCTGGACCTGCCGCTCTGACTCCGGGTCAGAGCGGTGCTGGGTCACTGGTTCCTTGACTCCAGAACCTGCAGAATCTTTCAAATCCAGTGAAATCCTCCAGAAATTCCTGACGGTCCAGAGCGTCCCGTGGGACACCTGGACGTCCACCTGTCCACTAACTCTAGTTGTCATTGACTGTCTCGGATGTTAAGCGTTAAGCCCCGCCCCCTTAACACATGTGGGTTTTTCCCAGCCGGACCCTGAAGGCAGCGCGACAGAAACATGAAGCAGGCTCTCACCTGGCTGGGCCTCAGTGTGTGTCAGGAACAATAGGCCCCGCCCTCCTCACCTGCTCAGGTGTGTCAGTCTGAGCCATCGGGCCGGTTCCTGCTGAGCCAGAGAAGCTTCTCATCTGGAGAACGGGACCGGGTCGGTTGCACGGAACCATAGGAGTGAGTCTTGGTACCGGTGGTCCTGTGGACCGCATGTGGGTCACCCTGTTCCTCTGGGGACAAATGTCCTTGATGGAAGCTGGATCTGATCGGGTCGGGTCCAGTCAGTCACAGAGTTGGTTTACTGGGTCCGGTCCGGTCCGGTCCGGTCCGGTCGGCTTAGGTCCAGTTACTCAGATGTTGTTTTCTTCCTGGTTTTATGTCTTTGGTTTTCTGTGGTTCTGGTTCTGAACATGTTGACCCAGTTATCCATCAGAAAAGGGACTCTGTGACTGGATGTTTCTTAGGAAATGGACCAACCAGAGAGCATTCTCGGTGACATCATCAGCTGCGCGCTAACTGTGTGTGTTCGGCCCCTGCAGTGCGGCTGAGGAAACCCTGCGGCCCGGCAGCAACCAGGACCTGGAGCTGAGGGACGAGTGGCTGGACGACGGCTTCCCCAGGTAAGCCCCGCCTCCAGCAGAACCAGAACCGGCCCGCTTACTCAGCTTCAGGTCAGATGATGGCCACAAGCTGAGCAAGCATGTGGTGACAGTGGGCAGGAAGAACCTTGCAGCAGAACCAGAATTAAAAACGGTTCTGATCAGCATTACATCAAACCCTCTAGAACCTTCACTGGTTTTACTGGACTGGGTTCTGCTGCTGTTCTGTCATGACCCGGTGGTTCTGTTCTGACCCGGTCTTCAGGCCACTCCCGGAGGATGCTGAGGGTCCAGCAGGAGGCGCTGCTGATTCAGGTGAGTCTGGTTCTGGTCCAAACGGATGCCCTCGATCCATTGAACCGAAGCCCGATCCCCACCTCTCTTTAGCCCCGCCCACCAGCCAGACTCAGTCGGGCGGGGCCAGGGCCAGGAAGCGGCTGACGGCGCCCGCCCTCAGCGACCCGAGCAGCGACAGCTTCTCGGCGGCGGCATTATCCGGGACGCCGGACGACTCGCCGTCGCTGGACATCAACCTGGAGGCGCTGGAGACGCCGTCCGGCAGCGAGTCAGGGACGCTGCCGGACGGCGTGCACGACTTGGAGTGGGAAGGTGAGGCGGCGGGGAGGCGGAGCTAAAGCAGCCGCTGCTCAGACGCTGACTGCTGACCTCTTCCTGACAGACGACCTGCCTCAGATGGGGAGGGGCCGGTCCGTGGGCGTGGCGGAGCCCAGTGAGGGTCTGATGGAGCTGGACCAGGTGGACAACATGGCCGCCGGTGGAGGCGGTTCCATATCTGGACAAGAGTACCAGGTCAACATGAGCGTCCTGGAGCCTTACCTGCAGGTCTTGTCACATGGAGGTCAGAGGTCACACATACACCTGCAACTCACCTGCAGTACATCAAACACAGTAACTCACCTGCAGCATCTGAAACACAGGAACAGCTGCAACACCTGGAACCACCATAGAACACACCTGTAGCATCAGATCAATATCTGTGTTCACCATGACAACAAAGTGAAATTACCTGTCCTTGGCAGGTTACTATGGAGACGGGATGAACGCCATAATTCTGTTCACTTCCTGTTACCTGCCAGAGAACACAGTGGAGGACTATGAGTATGTTATGGAGAACCTGTTCAGGTGTGTTTGGGTGTGGAGTCAGTGCAGCGCGTGACAGAAGCCCACCTGGACAGACAGGTGACCCGGCTCTCGTTCTCCTGCAGGTACATCGTGGGAACACTGGACCTGATGGTTTCAGAGAACTACCTGCTGGTCTACCTGTGCGCCATGGCTCCCAGGAACAAGCTGCCAGCCGTCAAGTGGCTCCATCAGTGCTACACTTCCATTGACAGGAGGTAGGATGGATTCCTCCGGCAGGGCGGTGCGGGCGGGTGGAGCTAGCTGCTCAGCAGGTGTTTCTGTGCAGGTTGAAGAAGGACCTGAAGGGCCTCCTGGTGGTGCATCCGGCCTGGTACATCAAGGCTCTGATCACACTGGTCAAGCCCTTCATCAGGTCTGCAGCGCACACACTGGTCCCACACACACAGACTGGTCCCCCACACACACTGGTCCCACACACAAACACATTGGTCCAAACACACACTGGTCCCACACACACAGACTGGTCCCACACACACTGGTCCACACACACACACACAGACTGGTCTAAACACACACTGGTCCACACACACACACACTGGTCCCACATCCACTGGTCCAAAACACACACTGGTCCCACACACACATTGTTCCCACACACATACTGGTCCAAACACAGACTCGCAATAAATAAGGCCAATATCTTCAGTGAGCCAAAACGTGTCTCTTTCCATCTTGGCATCATGATCAGAGAACTTATTATGACCTCTGACCTCACCTGTTTTCCACAGTGACAAATTTAGCAGGAAGATTCGATTCATTCAGAACCTGGAGCAGCTGTCGCAGTTCGTCCCCACAGACAGGCTGCAAATCCCAGAGGCAATCCGACAGTAAGAGCTGAAACATTCCTGAGCTAACACTGATCTATCGCTGAGCATTAGCTAATGCTGAGCTAACACTGAGCTATCGATGAGCATTAGCTAACGCTGAGCTAACGATGAGCTATCGATGAGCATTTGCTAACGCTGAGCTAACGCTGAGCTATCGATGAGCATTAGCTAACGATGAGCTATTGATGAGCTAACGCTGAGCTATCGATGAGCATTAGCTAACGATGAGCTATTGATGAGCTAACGCTGAGCTATCGATGAGCATTAGCTAACGATGAGCTATTGATGAGCTAACGCTGAGCTATCGATGAGCATTAGCTAACGATGAGCTATTGATGAGCTAACGCTGAGCTATCGATGAGCATTAGCTAACGATGAGCTATTGATGAGCTAACGCTGAGCTATCGATGAGCATTAGCTAATGATGAGCTATTGATGAGCTAACGCTGAGCTATCGATGAGCATTAGCTAACGATGAGCTATTGATGAGCTAACGCTGAGCTATCGATGAGCATTAGCTAACGATGAGCTATTGATGAGCTAACGCTGAGCTATCGATGAGCATTAGCTAACGATGAGCTATTGATGAGCTAACGCTGAGCTATCGATGAGCATTAGCTAACGATGAGCTATTGATGAGCTAACGCTGAGCTATCGATGAGAATTAGCTAACGATGAGCTATTGATGAGCTAACGATGAGCTATCGATGAGAATTAGCTAACGATGAGCTATTGATGAGCTAACGCTGAGCTATCGATGAGAATTAGCTAACGATGAGCTATTGATGAGCTAACGCTGAGCTATCATTGCTGCTACTGTTTTTCTGCTGTTATTTGTTGCTCGGCTCTTGTTCTATTTTACTCTCATTCTGCAGATCCTGATCTGCTTTTTGTTATTCTGTTTGTGTCCATGAACAGAAGAGCTACATGCTACTGTTTAGCATGTAGCTCGATTTATCTCTTCTGTCTGCTGTTCATGTGTTCACCTATTCCTCCAGTTGCTGAAAGTTTTTCCAGATCTTTGGTTTAGACGTTTTATTATTTGACCTTTCTCTCTCAGTGTTGTTTCTCCTGATACTTAAATCACAGATGAATTGATTTAAACTCGATGAATCGCTGTCTCCATCTGTCTCTAGTTCCTGTCTCATCTCTCTGTTCTTCATAGGTACGATGAGAAGCTGAGAAGATGACAACCTCAGATGACCTCTGAAGGATCAGACCGGATGAATGTGGAGGCTGAAGCTGTCAGCTTGCTGACCTTTGACCTGCTGGATGTACAGACGTACAGTCTGGTTTATTGTGCTGCTTTGTTTATGTTGGGAGTTTTTAAGGAACTCTTCCTGGGTCGGTTTTCCGGCACTCTTCATGGACTCACATTCAGGACTGGTCTTCATCAGCAGCTCCTCCTCTTCCTCCTTCACTGCCTTCTCTCTACTTAACATCAACTCGTTGTTTCATGGCAACGTTGGCCTCAGGACCACCATGAACTGTAGCAGCGCCAACATGAGGAATCTGGTTGATGTGGTTGGTTGTGGTCTGGGTCTATATCGGGTTTCATGTAGCAGGGGGCGGGGCGTTTGTGTAGGAGGTTCCTGATTGGTTATTCACCTGCTGCAGTAATAAAATATTTACAAGATGAATTCAAGTTCTGTCATTATATCACTGAGGGTAAAGGTCATTATATCACTGAGGGTAAAGGTCAGTATATCACTGAGGGTAAAGGTCAGTATATCACTGAGGGTAAAGGTCATCATATCATTGAGGGTAAAGGTCATTATATCACTGAGGGTAAAGGTCAGTATATTAGTGAGGGTAAAGGTCATCATATCATTGAGGGTAAAGGTCATCATATCACTGAGGGTAAAGGTCATTATATCATTGAGGGTAAAGGTCAGTATATCATTGAGGGTAAAGGTCATCATATCATTGAGGGTAAAGGTCATCATATCACTGAGGGTAAAGGTCATTATATCATTGAGGGTAAAGGTCATCATATCACTGAGGGTAAAGGTCAGTATATTAGTGAGGGTAAAGGTCATCATATCATTGAGGGTAAAGGTCATCATATCACTGAGGGTAAAGGTCATTATATCATTGAGGGTAAAGGTCATTATATCACTGAGGGTAAAGGTCATTATATCACTGAGGGTAAAGGTCATTATATCACTGAGGGTAAAGGTCAGTATATTAGTGAGGGTAAAGGTCATCATATCACTGAGGGTAAAGGTCATTATATCATTGAGGGTAAAGGTCATCATATCATTGAGGGTAAAGGTCATTATATCACTGAGGGTAAAGGTCATTATATCACTGAGGGTAAAGGTCATCATATCATTGAGGGTAAAGGTCATCATATCATTGAGGGTAAAGGTCATTATATCACTGAGGGTAAAGGTCATTATATCACTGAGGGTAAAGGTCATCATATCACTGAGGGTAAAGGTCAGTATATTAGTGAGGGTAAAGGTCATCATATCATTGAGGGTAAAGGTCATTATATCACTGAGGGTAAAGGTCAGTATATCACTGAGGGTAAAGGTCAGTATATTAGTGAGGGTAAAGGTCATTATATCATTGAGGGTAAAGGTCAGTATATCACTGAGGGTAAAGGTCATTATATCACTGAGGGTAAAGGTCAGTATATTAGTGAGGGTAAAGGTCATTTTATCATTGAGGGTAAAGGTCATTATATCACTGAGGGCAAAGGTCATTATATCATTGAGGGTAAAGGTCATCTTATCATTGAGGGTAAAGGTCATTATATCACTGAGGGCAAAGGTCATTATATCATTGAGGGTAAAGGTCAGTATATCATTGAGGGTAAAGGTCATTATATCACTGAGGGTAAAGGTCATTATATCACTGAGGGCAAAGGTCAGTATATTAGTGAGGGTAAAGGTCATTATATCACTGAGGGTAAAGGTCATTATGTAAAGGTCATTATATCACTGAGGGCAAAGGTCATTATATCACTGAGGGTAAAGGTCATTATGTAAAGGTCATTATATCACTGAGGGCAAAGGTCATTATATCACTTAGGGTAAAGGTCAGTATATTAGTGAGGTTAAAGGTCATTATATCATTGAGGGTAAAGGTCATTATATCATTGAGGGTAAAGGTCATTATATCACTTAGGGTAAAGGTCAGTATATTAGTGAGGTTAAAGGTCATTATATCATTGAGGGTAAAGGTCAGTATATCATTGAGGGCAAAGGTCATTATATCACTTAGGGTAAAGGTCATTATATCACTTAGGATAAAGGTCAGTATATTAGTGAGGTTAAAGGTCATCATATCATTGAGGGTAAAGGTCATTATATCATTGAGGGTAAAGGTCATTATATCATTGAGGGTAAAGGTCATTATATCACTGAGGGTAAAGGTCATTATATCACTGAGGGTAAAGGTCATCATATCACTGAGGGTAAAGGTCATTATATCACTGAGGGTAAAGGTCATTATATCACTGAGGGTAAAGGTCAGTATATCACTGAGGGTAAAGGTCATTATATCACTGAGGGTAAAGGTCATTATATCACTGAGGGTAAGGTCATCATATCACTGAGGGTAAAGGTCATTATATCACTGAGGGTAAAGGTCATTATATCACTGAGGGTAAAGGTCATCATATCACTGAGGGTAAAGGTCATTATATCACTGAGGGTAAAGGTCATCATATCACTGAGGGTAAAGGTCAGTATATCACTGAGGGTAAAGGTCATTATATCACTGAGGGTAAAGGTCAGTATATCACTGAGGGTAAAGGTCATTTATCACTGAGGGTAAAGGTCATTATCACTGAGGGTAAAGGTCAGTATATTAGTGAGGGTAAAGGTCATCATATCACTGAGGGTAAAGGTCATCATATCACTGAGGGTAAAGGTCATTATATCACTGAGGGTAAAGGTCATTATATCACTGAGGGTAAAGGTCATCATATCACTGAGGGTAAAGGTCAGTATATCACTGAGGTAAAGGTCATTATATCACTGAGGGTAAAGGTCATTATATCACTGAGGGTAAAGGTCAGTATATCATTGAGGGTAAAGGTCGTTATATCATTGAGGGTAAAGGTCATTATATCACTGAGGGTAAAGGTCATCATATCACTGAGGGTAAAGGTCATCATATCACTGAGGGTAAAGGTCATCATATCACTGAGGGTAAAGGTCAGTATATCACTGAGGGTAAAGGTCATCATATCACTGAGGGTAAGGGTCATCATATCATTGAGGGTAAAGGTCAGTATATCATTGAGGGTAAAGGTCAGTATATCACTGAGGGTAAAGGTCAGTATATCATTGAGGGTAAAGGTCAGTATATCACTGAGGGTAAAGGTCAGTATATCATTGAGGGTAAAGGTCATCATATCACTGAGGGTAAAGGTCAGTATATCATTGAGGGTAAAGGTCATCATATCACTGAGGGTAAAGGTCATTATATCACTGAGGGTAAAGGTCATTATATCACTGAGGGTAAAGGTCAGTATATCATTGAGGGTAAAGGTCATTATATCACTGAGGGTAAAGGTCATCATATCACTGAGGGTAAAGGTCATCATATCACTGAGGGTAAAGGTCATCATATCACTGAGGGTAAAGGTCAGTATATCACTGAGGGTAAAGGTCAGTATATCATTGAGGGTAAAGGTCAGTATATCACTGAGGGTAAAGGTCAGTATATCATTGAGGGTAAAGGTCAGTATATCACTGAGGGTAAAGGTCAGTATATCATTGAGGGTAAAGGTCAGTATATCACTGAGGGTAAAGGTCAGTATATCATTGAGGGTAAAGGTCATTATATCACTGAGGGTAAAGGTCAGTATATCATTGAGGGTAAAGGTCATCATATCACTGAGGGTAAAGGTCATTATATCACTGAGGGTAAAGGTCAGTATATCAGTGAGGGTAAAGGTCATTATATCACTGAGGGTAAAGGTCAGTATATCATTGAGGGTAAAGGTCATCATATCATTGAGGGTAAAGGTCAGTATATCACTGAGGGTAAAGGTCAGTATATCATTGAGGGTAAAGGTCATCATATCACTGAAAGGTCCATCATATCACTGAGGGTAAAGGTCATTATATCACTGAGGGTAAAGGTCAGTATATTAGTGAGGGTAAAGGTCATCATATCACTGAGGGTAAAGGTCATCATATCACTGAGGGTAAAGGTCATTATATCACTGAGGGTAAAGGTCAGTATATTAGTGAGGGTAAAGGTCATCATATCACTGAGGGTAAAGGTCATCATATCACTGAGGGTAAAGGTCATTATATCACTGAGGGTAAAGGTCAGTATATTAGTGAGGGTAAAGGTCATCATATCACTGAGGGTAAAGGTCATTATATCACTGTATCAACCCCCTGTATATTATCGTTTCACGCATGCGGACAAGCAGGAGGGCAAAAACACAAATTTCTTTACGTGTCATTCATAGCTGCTTATGGATGACATTTTGTGTCCATTATTCTGTAAACTGAATTCAACTTGGAAATGTAAGTATTATTAATTTCGTGCTGTGCTCCACGCAGAGGGAAAACCAGTTAAAGTCCAACTCAAAACCATTTCTTTCTCGCTCTCAGTATTGGCCATCATTATAACAACATGTTTCCCTCACAGAGCAGAACATCAAGTCTGTTGCAGGAGTTAGGGTTCAGGATTATTGTTAGGATTCAGGATTATTGTTAGGATTCAGGATTATTGTTAGGATTCAGGATTATTGTTAGGATTCAGGATTATTGTTAGGATTCAGGATTATTGTTAGGGTTCAGGATTATTGTTAGGGTTCAGGATTATTGTTAGGATTCAGGATTATTGTTAGGATTCAGGATTATTGTTAGGGTTCAGGATTATTGTTAGGATTCAGGATTATTGTTAGGATTCAGGATTATTGTTAGGGTTCAGGATTATTGTTAGGATTCAGGATTATTGTTAGGATTCAGGATTATTGTTAGGATTCAGGATTATTGTTAGGGTTCAGGATTATTGTTAGGGTTCAGGATTATTGTTAGGATTCAGGATTATTGTTAGGATTCAGGATTATTGTTAGGATTCAGGATTATTGTTAGGGTTCAGGATTATTGTTAGGGTTCAGGATTATTGTTAGGATTCAGGATTATTGTTAGGATTCAGGATTATTGTTAGGATTCAGGATTATTGTTAGGGTTCAGGATTATTGTTAGGATTCAGGATTATTGTTAGGATTCAGGATTATTGTTAGGGTTCAGGATTATTGTTAGGATTCAGGATTATTGTTAGGGTTCAGGATTATTGTTAGGATTCAGGATTATTGTTAGGATTCAGGATTATTGTTAGGGTTCAGGATTATTGTTAGGGTTCAGGATTATTGTTAGGGTTCAGGATTATTGTTAGGGTTCAGGATTATTGTTAGGATTCAGGATTATTGTTAGGATTCAGGATTATTGTTAGGGTTCAGGATTATTGTTAGGATTCAGGATTATTGTTAGGGTTCAGGATTATTGTTAGGATTCAGGATTATGTTAGGGTTCAGGATTATTGTTAGGATTCAGGATTATTGTTAGGGTTCAGGATTATTGTTAGGATTCAGGATTGTTTGGCAATTATTAATAAGTGATTGATGTGGTACAAAGAGGAAATTATAAATATAATATTGTTGGTTCTGTTTGGTTCTGATGGTTCTGTTGGTTTTGATGGTTCTGTTGGTTCTGATGGTTCTGTTTGGTTCTGATGGTTCTGTTTGGTTCTGATGGTTCTGTTGGTTTTGATGGTTCTGTTGGTTCTGATGGTCCTGTTTGGTTCTGATGGTTCTTTTTGGTTCTGTTTGGTTCTGATGGTTCTGTTTGGTTCAGATGGTTCTGTTTAGTTCTGATGGTTCTGTTTGGCTCTGATGGTTCTGGTGGTTCTGTTTGGTTCTGATGGTTCTGTTGGTTCCGTTGGTTCTGTTGGTTCCGATGGTTCTGATGGTTCTGTTGGTTCTGATGGTTCTGTTTGGTTCTGATGGTTCTGTTGGTTTTGATGGTTCTGTTGGTTCTGTTTGGCTCTGATAGTTCTGCTGGTTCTGCTGGTTCCGTTGGTTCCGATGGTTCCGTTGGTTCTGTTGGTTCCGATGGTTCTGTTGGTTCTGATGGTTCTGTTTGGTTCTGATGGTTCTGGTGGTTCTGTTTGGTTCTGATGGTTCTGTTTGGTTCTGATGGTTTTGATGGTTCTGTTTGGTTCTGATGGTTCTGTTTGGTTCTGATGGTTCTGTTGGTTCTGATGGTTCCATTGGTTCTGTTGGTTCTGATGGTTCTGATGGTTCTGTTTGGTTCTGATGGTTCTGTTTGGTTCTGATGGTTCTGTTGGTTTTGATGGTTCTGTTGGTTCTGATGGTTCTGTTTGGTTCTGATGGTTCTGTTTGGTTCTGATGGTTCTGTTTGGTTCTGATGGTTCTGATGGTTCTGTTTGGTTCTGATGGTTCTGTTTGGTTCTGATGGTTCCGTTGGTTCTGTTGGTTCTGATGGTTCTGATGGTTCTGTTTGGTTCTGATGGTTCTGATGGTTCTGTTTGATTCTGATGGTTTTGATGGTTCTGTTTGGCTCTGTTGGTTTTGATGGTTCTGTTGGTTCTGATGGTTCTGTTTGGTTCTGATGGTTCTGATGGTTCTGTTTGGTTCTGTTGGTTCTGTTGGTTTTGATGGTTCTGTTGGTTCTGATGGTTTTGTTTGGTTCTGATAGTTCTGTTTGGTTCTGATGGTTCTGTTGGTTTTGATGGTTCTGTTGGTTCTGATGGTTCTGTTTGGTTCCGATGGTTCTGTTTGGTTCAGATGGTTCTGTTGGCTCTGTTGGTTCTGATGGTTCTTTTTGGTTCCGATGGTTCCGTTGGTTCCGTTGGTTCTGTTGGTTCCGATGGTTCCGTTGGTTCTGTTTGTTCCGATGGTTCCGTTGGTTCTGTTGGTTCCGATGGTTCTGTTGGTTCTGATGGTTCTGTTTGGTTCTGATGGTTCTTTTTGGTTCCGATGGTTCTATTGGTTCTGATGGTTCTGTTTGGTTCCGATGGTTCCGTTGGTTCTGTTTGGTTCTTATGGTTCCGTTGGTTCCGATGGTTCTGTTTGGTTCTGATGGTTCTGTTTCGCTCTGATAGTTCTGATGGTTCTGTTGGTTTTGATGGTTCTGTTGGTTCTGTTTGGTTCAGATGGTTCTGCTTGGTTCTGAAGGTTCTGTTGGCTCTGATGGTTCTGATGGTTCTGTTGGCTCTGATGGTTCTGTTTGGTTCTGATGGTTCTGTTGGTTCTGATGGTTCTGTTGGTTCCGATGGTTCTGTTGGCTCTGATGGTTCTGTTGGTTCTGATGGTTCTTTTTGGTTCCGATGGTTCCGATGGTTCCGTTGGTTCCGTTGGTTCTGTTGGTTCCGATGGTTCTGTTGGTTCTGATGGTTCTGTTTGGTTCTGATGGTTCTTTTTGTTCCGATGGTTCTATTGGTTCTGATGGTTCTGTTTGGTTCCGATGGTTCCGTTGGTTCTGTTTGGTTCTTATGGTTCCGTTGGTTCCGATGGTTCCGTTGGTTCCGATGGTTCTGTTTGGTTCTGTTGGTTCTGATGGTTCCGTTGGTTCTGTTTGGTTCTGTTTGGTTCTGATGGTTCCGTTGGTTCCGATGGTTCTGTTTGGTTCTGATGGTTCTGTTTGGTTCTTATGGTTCTGTTTGGCTCTGATAGTTCTGTTGGTTCTGTTGGTTCTGATGGTTCCGTTGGTTTCGATGGTTCCGTTGGTTCTGTTGGTTCCGATGGTTCTGTTGGTTCTGATGGTTCTGATGGTTCTGTTGGTTCTGATGGTTCTGTTTGGTTCTGATGGTTCTGATGGTTCTGTTGGCTCTGATAGTTCTGTTGGTTCTGATGGTTCCGTTGGTTCCGTTGGTTCTGTTGGTTCCGATGGTTCTGTTGGTTCTGATGGTTCTGTTGGCTCTGATAGTTCTGTTGGTTCTGTTGGTTCTGATGGTTCCGTTGGTTCCGTTGGTTCCGTTGGTTCTGTTGGTTCCGATGGTTCCGTTGGTTCCGTTTGTTCCGTTGGTTCCGTTGGTTCTGTTGGTTCCGATGGTTCTGTTTGGTTCTGATGGTTCTGTTGGCTCTGATGGTTCTGTTGGTTCCGATGGTTCTGATGGTTCTGTTTGGTTCTGATGGTTCTGTTGGTTCTGATGGTTCCGTTGGTTCTGTTGGTTCCGATGGTTCTGTGGTTCTGTTGGTTCCAATGGTTCCGATGGTTCTGTTGGTTCTGATGGTTCTGTTGGTTCTGTTGGTTCCAATGGTTCCGATGGTTCTGATGGTTCTGTTGGTTCTGATGGTTCTGTTGGATCTTATGGTTCTGTTGGTTCTGATGGTTCCGATGGTTCTGTTGGTTCTGATGGTTCTGATGGTTCTGTTGGCTCTGATAGTTCTGTTGGTTCTGTTGGTTCTGATGGTTCCGATGGTTCCGTTGGTTCCGTTGGTTCCGTTGGTTCTGTTGGTTCCGATGGTTCTGATGGTTCTGTTTGGTTCTGATGGTTCTGTTGGCTCTGATGGTTCTGTTTGGTTCTGATGGTTCTGATGCAGGGCGGCAGCAGCTGTTGTTGTTTACAGTCTGTTTCTATTCTCACTCTATTGATTCTCCTGCCAGCTTCTGTCCATGCGGCCTCTCTGCTGTGATTGGCTGAAGGTCAGGGCTGACCAATCACAGCTCTCTGTATGTGAAGCCTTGGTCTAAACATACACTGGGCACGTGGCAACCCGCCCCCCCATCCCTGAAAACACCACCCTTCCTCTAACTGCCCCTACACCGGGTATAAAGTTGTGCTGCCCCATAGTCCTGCAGAAACCACTCGACCCGTCTGGTTCTGATAGTTCTTCCTCGATCTTCCTCTTCCTCACCTCGGTCTGGTCGGCCATGGTTCTGTCCTCAGCCAACAAACCCCGAGTGTTCCGGTCGTCTTCTCTGACCCGAACAGAACCTTCTACAGCAGTGGGGACAAAGTATCCGGCTCGGTCCAACTGGAGGCCAGCGCCCCCTGCAGGCTCAGGCGCCTGCGGGTCACAGCGGCCGGCTGCGCCCGCGTAGAGAGCCTGCGCCGCAGCCAGGAGGTGGAATACCTGAAATACGAGGACGAGGTCCAACTGGACCTGATTCTGAACACAGGTGAGGAAGCCGCTGGACAGCAGCGTCCCGAGTGTCTCTGTCCCCTAACGTCACTCCGTGTCCACAGATTCTGACGGCTACTTCCTGCTTCCTGCGGGGAAATGCTTCTGCTTCCAGTTCGGCTTTGAGCTTCCTCCTCCTGGGTGAGCCACTTCTCTGGTTCTGTTCGGTTCTGTTTGGTTCTGGTGGTTCTGATGGTTCTGTTGGTTCTGTTGGATCTTATGGTTCTGTTGGTCCTGATAGTTATGATGGTTCTGTTGGTTCTGATGGTTCTGTTGGTTCCGATGGTTCCGTTGGTTCTGATGGTTCCGATGGTTCTGTTGGTTCTGATGGTTCTGTTGGTTCCGATGGTTCTGTTGGTTCTGATGGTTCTGTTGGTTCTGATGGTTCCGTTGGTTCCGATGGTTCTGTTGGTTCCGATGGTTCGTTGGTTCCGATGGTTCTGTGGGTTCCGATGGTTCTGTTGGTTCTGATGGTTCTGTTGGATCTTATGGTTCTGTTGGTTCTGATGGTTCCGTTGGTTCTGTTGGTTCCGATGGTTCTGTTGGTTCTGTTGGTTCCAATGGTTCCGATGGTTCTGTTGGTTCTGATGGTTCTGTTGGTTCTGTTGGTTCCAATGGTTCCGATGGTTCTGATGGTTCTGTTGGTTCTGATGGTTCTGTTGGTTCCGATGGTTCCGATGGTTCTGATGGTTCCGTTGGTTCTGTTGGTTCCGATGGTTCTGTTGGTTCTGTTGGTTCCAATGGTTCCGATGGTTCTGATGGTTCTGTTGGTTCTGATGGTTCTGTTGGTTCCGATGGTTCCGATGGTTCTGATGGTTCCGTTGGTTCTGTTGGTTCCGATGGTTCTGTTGGTTCTGTTGGTTCCAATGGTTCCGATGGTTCTGATGGTTCTGTTGGTTCCGATGGTTCCGATGGTTCTGTTGGTTCCGATGGTTCTGTTGGTTCTGATGGTTCTGTTGGTTCCGATGGTTCCGTTGGTTCTGATGGTTCCGATGGTTCTGTTGGTTCTAATGGTTCTGTTGGTTCCGATGGTTCTGTTGGTTCCGATGGTTCTGTTGGTTCTGATGGTTCTGTTGGTTCTGATGGTTCTGTTGGTTCCGATGGTTCTGTTGGTTCCGATGGTTCTGTTGGTTCTAATGGTTCCGTTGGTTCCGATGGTTCTGTTGGTTCCGATGGTTCGTTGGTCCCGATGGTTCTGTGGGTTCTGTTGGTTCTGATGGTTCTGTTGGTTCCGATGGTTCCGATGGTTCTGTTGGTTCTGATGGTTCTGTTGGTTCTGATGGTTCTGTTGGTTCCGATGGTTCCGTTGGTTCTGATGGTTCTGTTGGTTCTGATGGTTCTGTTGGTTCTGATGGTTCCGTTGGTTCTGTTGGTTCCGATGGTTCTGTTGGTTCTGTTGGTTCCAATGGTTCCGATGGTTCTGAGGGTTCTGTTGGTTCTGATGGTTCTGTTGGTTCCGATGGTTCCGATGGTTCTGTTGGTTCTGATGGTTCTGTTGGTTCTGATGGTTCTGTTGGTTCCGATGGTTCCGTTGGTTCTGATGGTTCCGATGGTTCTGTTGGTTCTAATGGTTCTGTGGGTTCCGATGGTTCTGTTGGTTCTGATGGTTCCGTTGGTTCCGATGGTTCGTTGGTTCCGATGGTTCTGTGGGTTCCGATGGTTCTGTTGGTTCTGATGGTTCTGTTGGATCTTATGGTTCTGTTGGTTCTGATGGTTCTGTTGGTTCCGATGGTTCCGTTGGTTCCGATGGTTCTGTTGGTTCTGTTGGTTCCGATGGTTCTGTTGGTTCCGATGGTTCCGTTGGTTCTGATGGTTCTGTTGGTTCCGATGGTTCTGTTGGTTCTGATGGTTCTGTTGGTTCCGATGGTTCTGTTGGTTCTGTTGGTTCCGATGGTTCTGTTGGTTCTGTTGGTTCCGATGGTTCCGATGGTTCTGTTGGTTCTGATGGTTCTGTTGGTTCCGATGGTTCCGTTGGTTCCGATGGTTCTGTTGGTTCCGATGGTTCTGTTGGTTCCGATGGTTCCGTTGGTTCTGATGGTTCCGATGGTTCTGTTGGTTCCGATGGTTCCGTTGGTTCCGATGGTTCCGTTGGTTCCGATGGTTCTGTTGGTTCCGATGGTTCTGATGGTTCTGATGGTTCTGTTGGTTCCGATGGTTCTGTGTTCCGATTGTTCTGTTGGTTCCGATGGTTCTGATGGTTCCAATGGTTCTGTTGGTTCCGATGGTTCTGTTGGTTCCGATGGTTCTGTTGATTCCGATGGTTCTGTTGGTTCTGATGGTTCTGTTGGTTCTGATGGTTCTGTTGATTCCAATGGTTCCGTTGGTTCCGATGGTTCTGTTGGTTCCAATGGTTCTGTTGGTTCCGATGGTTCTGTTGGTTCTGATGGTTCTGTTGGTTCTGATGGTTCTGTGTTCAGATGGTTCTGTTGGTTCCGATGGTTCTGATGGTTCTGTTGGTTCCGATGGTTCTGTTGGTTCTGTTGGTTCCGATGGTTCTGTTGGTTCTGATGGTTCTGTTGGTTCCGATGGTTCTGTTGGTTCTGATGGTTCTGTTGGTTCTGATGGTTCTGATGGTTCTGTTGGTTCTGATGGTTCCGATGGTTCTGTTGGTTCCGATGGTTCTGTTGGCTCTGTTGGTTCTGATGGTTCTGTTGTTTCCGATGGTTCTGTTGGTTCTGTTGGTTCTGATGGTTCTGATGGTTCCGATGGTTCTGTTGTTTCCGATGGTTCTGTTGGCTCTGTTGGTTCTGATGGTTCCGATGGTTCTGTTGGTTCTGATGGTTCCGTTGGTTCTGATGGTTCTGTTGCAGGCGCCTGGTCTCCTCCTTTAAAGGGAAGTTTGGGTCAGTACGGTACTACGTGAGCGCCGAACTGCAGCGGCCTTCCCAGCATGCATTGCAGTGCAAGAAAGAGTTTGAAGTGGAGGAGCCGCTGGACGTGAACCGACCCGACCTGCTGGTACGACCCGCACATACAGAACCAGAACCAACAACAGCAGCATCTGATCCACATGATTAGATAGAAAAGTAAAGCTGCGGTTCATGGTTCTGTTGATCTGGGTCCACACATCCGGACCCAGATCCTGATTTTAATCCCGATCTTTCTCCTAACCCGCTGACCTCTGACCCCTGCTCCAGGCTCCAGTGGCGGCCTCCCGGCAGAAGAAGCTCACCTGTCTGTTCATCCCTGACG
Organism: Poeciliopsis prolifica; assembly: GCF_027474105.1. Lineage (NCBI taxonomy): Eukaryota > Metazoa > Chordata > Actinopteri > Cyprinodontiformes > Poeciliidae > Poeciliopsis > Poeciliopsis prolifica. The sequence goes on from NW_026562523.1 coordinate 318,235, forward strand.
GCCAGGTGTCGGTTTCGGCTCAGATCGACAGGAAGGGCTTCTGCGAGGGCGAGGACATCAATATCAACGCCACGTTCCAGAACACCTGCTCTCGGATCGTGGTGCCGAAGGCCGCCATCGTCGCCAGACACTCCTATTGCGTCAACGGGACCGCTAAGGTGAGCGAGGCCAAGTCAGAACCGTCCAGAACCTCTGGGTTCTGCTGCAAGGCTCAACTCCGGGTTCCTTCACAGATTCTGAGCCAAAAACTGGCAGCGGTTCGGGGGAACGCCATCATGTCCGGCATGTGCGACATGTGGCAGGGGCGGAGCCTCCGGGTCCCAAAGCTGAAGCCCACTTTGCTCGGCTGTGACATCATCAAGGTGGACTATGCCCTCATGGTGAGTCGTCTGTGATGTCATCATAACAGAGCCTGGACAGAAACCAGGGAAGCTTCAGGTGTTCCTCAGGGCTCCACCTTTGGCCCCTACCAGTGCCTGTTTCTGTGATGAAGCAGAAGAAGAAGCGTGGTTGAACTCAGCCGTTATGCAGATGACATCACCGTTCACCCACACCTGTCCGCCCCCCAGGTGTACCTGCACATCCCCGGCAGCGAGAAGCTGGTGCTGGAGCTGCCTCTGGTCATCGGCACCATCCCGTTCAGCGGCGTCGGCAGCAGAACCGGCAGCATGAGCAGCCGGGGCTCCGCCTCCTCCGGCCCCCCCAGCTACAGCAACATCCACCAGGACCTGAGGGCGGACGGCCCCCGCATGCCGCTGCTGTACGACTACGACGACGATGACGTGGGGTTCTTCATCGGGGTTACTGAGGGGTGCTACCCCGCTCCGCCTGCCTACAGCGAGGTGAGGAACCGAACGCCTCCCTCCAGTCACAGGCTTTGGATGGATGCCTGACCTTTAACCTTCTTGTGGTCTTCAGGTTGATGAAGACGCTGTTCACTCTCAACAGGTTTTTTGAAGACAGACAGAAGGAGGAGACTGTCCCTTTAAGTGCCTTTAAGACCAAAACTGATCCATCATCCGACAGCTGCTCTGTTTATCCTGACATATTTACATGACTCAGCAGTTTATAAAGACGATGACTCTGCAGTTTAAAGATGGCCTGAGTGTTTCTGATGATAATGTCGACTCTTTATGAAATCGTGTTTATTGTTTGTAAATATTTTTGGGGGGGGGGGTTTCTACAGTAACAGGAAGTTACAATCATGTATATTTTTAAATAGCCCGATTTTTCTAAATGTTCTATTCATTGAATAAACATTAATAACATATGAATATATTTGAATCTCAGAGTCATTAATATTTCACTCACTCAGCTTTGATCCTTCAGTACTAAAACCCGGTCCGGTTCGGCAACAGCTGCTACTGATGGAGTTCACATTCAGTACCGGTGAGCTAGCTCCGTTAGCATTTCCGATAGCAGCGGCTCCGTTAGCATTTCCGATAGCAGCGGCTCCGTTAGCATTTCCGATAGCAGCGGCTCCGTTAGCATTTCCGATAGCAGCGGCTCCGTTAGCATTTCCGATAGCGGCTCCGTTAGCATTTCCGATAGCAGCGGCTCCGTTAGCATTTCCGATAGCAGCGGCTCCGTTAGCATTTCCGATAGCAGCGGCGTTAGCATTTCCGATAGCAGCGGCTCCGTTAGCATTTCCGATAGCAGCGGCTCCGTTAAGAACATTATTATTATTATTTTTAATTAGTTTATTGTTTTTTTTAGCAACATTATTAATAAAAACTGAACCCTTATTCAGGCTGACGTTTCCTGCTTATTCCTTAGCCATCCCTCCAAATCTCATAAAACAGATTAACAGAATAATTTTTTAATTTTATTTGGAAAAACAAACACCATTACATCAGAAAAAGTGATTGCTAAAAAATTAGAAAAAAGGTGGTATCATAGCAATTGATTTTGAAATTATGAATGCTACTTTAACAATAAGATGGCTTCAGTCCTTTTTAAAAAAAGGGTGATGTTATTTGGTTTGTTATACGTCGTTTATGTTTCAAAGTGTGGGTGGTGTTGAGTTGCTTCTAAAATGTGATTTCAAATCAACTAAACTCCCTCAACTCTCACATTTCCATCACATGTTTTATTACAGTGGAAGTTCATTTTCAATCACAACTTCAGCAATCATAATGTCCCATTCTATGTGGCAGAAGATCTATATTTATAAATGATTGGTGGAATAAACAAATCTGGTCAATTATCTGCTATCTGTATTTTTAAAGCGTCTTAACACAAATTCATGTCATTTAATGGATGAAAATGGTGATATTTTCAGTTTGGAGGATTTTAACAGGATTTATGGGACTGATTGTTCACTGACATGTTTTACATAGTAAAACCGATGTCCTTTTTATGTTCGTTAAAAACAGTATTTCTAGTTTCTCTGTTCCAAGTCTTCATAAGCTTCAAACTGAGAACCTGGACATGAGAGACAATAAATGTTCCAATAGGTTTTCAATCAATATTCTATACATGATATGTACATTTCTCCTACAGCATTTTAACAAATCTTTGATAACCAAAATTCGACTAATTATTTGAAATTCCCAATTCCTCCTAAATATAAAGAATTACAATTTAAAATAATAAATGACATATATCCTTCAAATGAGAACTTAAGGGAGAGATTTAAATTCAATGTTGGGAATTTGGTTTTTGTACAACTCAACTGGAAACTACTAAACATTTGTTTTATGAATGTAAAGAAGTAAGAAACCTTTGGGATGAATTTGTAACTTTTTATCCTCTAGATCTGTAAATGTGGACTTTAATTCTTTACAAATAATTCAGTTTGGTTATATATCAAAGAAAAAAATGTAGAAGTTTTAGTGAATGTTTTGATGATTATAACCAAATATTATATCCATAAATGCCGTTATGCAAAATGCTCCCTGTCAATCTCTGCTCTCAAAAACAAACTTTCCTCCTTTAACAGATGTCTGAAAAAGACCTTAAAAGCAAATAAATTGTGATTTAATGGAAGAATTTCAGTTCGCCCCTCTTCTCAATAACTTACCTTTATTTAGTTTTTTTTGTTGTGTAATTTTGTATTTCTTGTTCTAGCCTTTATTTTCTATTAGTTGTTAACAGGAGAAAAACTCTGTGGGGCCCAAAACAAAGATGTTGGAGGGGCAAAGAAATGTTTTCAAAGTGGTTGAAAGACAGTAAGGACAGTCCATGTCTCAACAGGAGGATTGTAAATAACCCAAGAATGACAGGTGGTTGTTGTCTTGTAATTAGTTTTGCTGCCCCTCCCATAAAAACACAATCATCCCGTATTGAACCGATAGACGCGATTTGTTCCGTATTTCTATAAATGTCTGATAGACAAATCTGTCACACACATCTCAACACTAAGAGCAACAATAATGACCAAAATACAACACAGGATATGTTAAGGTCAGCTAAATTGTCGTGGTGGGAGCTAATGGAGCTAAAGGAGCTGAAGGAGCTAAAGGAGCTAATGGAGCTAATGGAGCTGAAGGAGCTAAAGGAGCTGAAGGAGCTAAAGGAGCTGAAGGAGCTAAAGGAGCTAAAGGAGCTAAAGGAGCTGAAGGAGCTGAAGGAGCTAAAGGAGCTAAAGGAGCTAGAGGAGCTGAAGGAGCTAAAGGAGCTGAAGGAGCTAAAGGAGCTGAAAGGAGCTAATGAGCTAAAGGAGCTGAAGGAGCTAAAGGAGCTGAAGGAGCTAAAGGAGCTGAAGGAGCTAATGGAGTTAAAGGAGCTCAAGGAGCTAAAGGAGCTGAAGGAGCTGAAGGAGCTGAAGGAGCTAATGGAGCTAAAGGAGCTGAAGGAGCTAAAGGAGCTGAAGGAGCTGAAGGAGCTAAAGGAGCTAAAGGAGCTGAAGGAGCTAAAGGAGCTGAAGGAGCTAATGGAGTTAAAGGAGCTCAAGGAGCTAAAGGAGCTGAAGGAGCTGAAGGAGCTAAAGGAGCTGAAGGAGCTGAAGGAGCTAATGGAGCTAAAGGAGCTAAAGGAGCTGAAGGAGCTAAAGGAGCTGAAGGAGCTGAAGGAGCTAATGGAGCTAAAGGAGCTAAAGGAGCTGAAGGAGCTAAAGGAGCTAAAGGAGCTGAAGGAGCTAAAGGAGCTGAAGGAGCTGAAGGAGCTAATGGAGCTAAAGGAGCTGAAGGAGCTGAAGGAGCTGAAGGAGCTGAAGGAGCTAAAGGAGCTGAAGGAGCTGAAGGAGCTAATGGAGCTGAAGGAGCTAAAGGAGCTGAAGGAGCTAAAGGAGCTAAAGGAGCTGAAGGAGCTGAAGCAGCTGAAGGAGCTGAAGGAGCTAATGGAGCTGAAGGAGCTAAAGGAGCTAATGGAGCCTAAGGAGCTAAAGGAGCTAAAGGAGCTGAAGGAGCTGAAGGAGCTGAAGGAGCTAATGGAGCTGAAGGAGCTAAAGGAGCTGAAGGAGCTAAAGGAGCTAATGGAGCTAAAGGAGCTAAAGGAGCTGAAGGAGCTAAAGGAGCTGAAGTAGCTAAAGGAGCTAAAGGAGCTGAAGGAGCTAAAGGAGCTGAAGGAGCTAAAGGAGCTGAAGGAGCTAAAGGAGCTGAAGGAGCTAAAGGAGCTGAAGGAGCTGAAGGAGCTAAAGGAGCTGAAGGAGCTAAAGGAGCTGAAGGAGCTGAAGGAGCTAAAGGAGCTGAAGGAGCTAAAGGAGCTGAAGGAGCTAAAGGAGCTGAAGGAGCTAATGGAGCTAAAGGAGCTGAAGGAGCTAAAGGAGCTGAAGGAGCTAAAGGAGCTAATGGAGCTGAAGGAGCTGAAGGAGCTAATGGAGCTGAAGGAGCTAAAGGAGCTGAAGGAGCTAAAGGAGCTGAAGGAGCTAATGGAGCTGAAGGAGCTAAAGGAGCTAATGGAGCTAAAGGAGCTGAAGGAGCTAAAGGAGCTAAAGGAGCTGAAGGAGCTGAAGGAGCTAATGGAGCTGAAGGAGCTAAAGGAGCTGAAGGAGCTAAAGGAGCTGAAGGAGCTAATGGAGCTGAAGGAGCTAAAGGAGCTAAAGGAGCTGAAGGAGCTAAAGGAGCTGAAGGAGCTGAAGTAGCTAAAGGAGCTAAAGGAGCTGAAGGAGCTAAAGGAGCTGAAGGAGCTAAAGGAGCTAAAGGAGCTGAAGGAGCTAAAGGAGCTGAAGGAGCTGAAGGAGCTAAAGGAGCTAAAGGAGCTAAAGGAGCTGAAGGAGCTAAAGGAGCTGAAGGAGCTAAAGGAGCTGAAGGAGCTGAAGGAGCTAAAGGAGCTGAAGGAGCTAAAGGAGCTGAAGGAGCTAAAGGAGCTGAAGGAGCTAAAGGAGCTGAAGGAGCTAATGGAGCTAAAGGAGCTGAAGGAGCTAAAGGAGCTGAAGGAGCTGAATGAGCTAAAGGAGCTAATGGAGCTGAAGGAGCTGAAGGAGCTGAAGGAGCTAATGGAGCTGAAGGAGCTAAAGGAGCTGAAGGAGCTGAAGGAGCTAATGGAGCTGAAGGAGCTAAAGGAGCTAATGGAGCTAAAGGAGCTGAAGGAGCTAAAGGAGCTAAAGGAGCTGAAGGAGCTGAAGGAGCTGAAGGAGCTAATGGAGCTGAAGGAGCTGAAGGAGCTGAAGGAGCTAATGGAGCTGAAGGAGCTAAAGGAGCTGAAGGAGCTAAAGGAGCTGAAGGAGCTAAAGGAGCTGAAGGAGCTAATGGAGCTAAAGGAGCTGAAGGAGCTAAAGGAGCTGAAGGAGCTGAATGAGCTAAAGGAGCTAATGGAGCTGAAGGAGCTGAAGGAGCTGAAGGAGCTAATGGAGCTGAAGGAGCTAAAGGAGCTGAAGGAGCTGAAGGAGCTAATGGAGCTGAAGGAGCTAAAGGAGCTAATGGAGCTAAAGGAGCTGAAGGAGCTAAAGGAGCTAAAGGAGCTGAAGGAGCTGAAGGAGCTGAAGGAGCTAATGGAGCTGAAGGAGCTGAAGGAGCTAAAGGAGCTGAAGGAGCTAATGGAGCTGAAGGAGCTAAAGGAGCTAAAGGAGCTGAAGGAGCTAAAGGAGCTGAAGGAGCTGAAGTAGCTAAAGGAGCTAAAGGAGCTGAAGGAGCTAAAGGAGCTGAAGGAGCTAAAGGAGCTAAAGGAGCTGAAGGAGCTAAAGGAGCTGAAGGAGCTGAAGGAGCTAAAGGAGCTAAAGGAGCTAAAGGAGCTGAAGGAGCTGAAGGAGCTAATGGAGCTGAAGGAGCTAAAGGAGCTAAAGGAGCTAAAGGAGCTGAAGGAGCTAAAGGAGCTGAAGGAGCTAATGGAGCTAAAGGAGCTGAAGGAGCTAAAGGAGCTGAAGGAGCTAAAGGAGCTAATGGAGCTGAAGGAGCTGAAGGAGCTAATGGAGCTGAAGGAGCTAAAGGAGCTGAAGGAGCTAAAGGAGCTGAAGGAGCTAATGGAGCTGAAGGAGCTAAAGGAGCTAATGGAGCTAAAGGAGCTGAAGGAGCTAAAGGAGCTAAAGGAGCTGAAGGAGCTGAAGGAGCTAATGGAGCTGAAGGAGCTAAAGGAGCTGAAGGAGCTAAAGGAGCTGAAGGAGCTAATGGAGCTGAAGGAGCTAAAGGAGCTAAAGGAGCTGAAGGAGCTAAAGGAGCTGAAGGAGCTGAAGTAGCTAAAGGAGCTGAAGGAGCTGAAGGAGCTAAAGGAGCTGAAGGAGCTAAAGGAGCTGAAGGAGCTAAAGGAGCTGAAGGAGCTGAAGGAGCTAAAGGAGCTAAAGGAGCTAAAGGAGCTGAAGGAGCTGAAGGAGCTAATGGAGCTGAAGGAGCTAAAGGAGCTGAAGGAGCTAAAGGAGCTGAAGGAGCTAATGGAGCTGAAGGAGCTAATGGAGCTGAAGGAGCTGAAGGAGCTAATGGAGCTGAAGGAGCTAAAGGAGCTGAAGGAGCTAAAGGAGCTGAAGGAGCTAATGGAGCTAAAGGAGCTGAAGGAGCTAAAGGAGCTGAAGGAGCTGAAGGAGCTAAAGGAGCTGAAGGAGCTGAAGGAGCTAATGGAGCTAAAGGAGCTAAAGGAGCTGAAGGAGCTGAAGGAGCTAAAGGAGCTGAAGGAGCTAAAGGAGCTGAAGGAGCTGAAGGAGCTAAAGGAGCTGAAGGAGCTAAAGGAGCTGAAGGAGCTAAAGGAGCTAAAGGAGCTGAAGGAGCTAAAGGAGCTAATGGAGCTAAAGGAGCTAAAGGAGCTGAAGGAGCTAAAGGAGCTGAAGTAGCTAAAGGAGCTAAAGGAGCTGAAGGAGCTAAAGGAGCTGAAGGAGCTAAAGGAGCTGAAGGAGCTAAAGGAGCTGAAGGAGCTGAAGGAGCTAAAGGAGCTGAAGGAGCTAAAGGAGCTGAAGGAGCTAAAGGAGCTGAAGGAGCTAAAGGAGCTGAAGGAGCTAATGGAGCTAAAGGAGCTGAAGGAGCTAAAGGAGCTGAAGGAGCTAAAGGAGCTAATGGAGCTGAAGGAGCTGAAGGAGCTGAAGGAGCTAATGGAGCTGAAGGAGCTAAAGGAGCTGAAGGAGCTGAAGGAGCTAATGGAGCTGAAGGAGCTAAAGGAGCTAATGGAGCTAAAGGAGCTGAAGGAGCTAAAGGAGCTAAAGGAGCTGAAGGAGCTGAAGGAGCTGAAGGAGCTAATGGAGCTGAAGGAGCTGAAGGAGCTAAAGGAGCTGAAGGAGCTAATGGAGCTGAAGGAGCTAAAGGAGCTAAAGGAGCTGAAGGAGCTAAAGGAGCTGAAGGAGCTGAAGTAGCTAAAGGAGCTAAAGGAGCTGAAGGAGCTAAAGGAGCTGAAGGAGCTAAAGGAGCTAAAGGAGCTGAAGGAGCTAAAGGAGCTGAAGGAGCTGAAGGAGCTAAAGGAGCTGAAGGAGCTAAAGGAGCTGAAGGAGCTGAAGGAGCTAATGGAGCTGAAGGAGCTAAAGGAGCTGAAGGAGCTAATGGAGCTGAAGGAGCTAAAGGAGCTGAAGGAGCTGAAGGAGCTGAAGGAGCTAAAGGAGCTGAAGGAGCTAATGGAGCTGAAGGAGCTAAAGGAGCTAAAGGAGCTGAAGGAGCTAAAGGAGCTAATGGAGCTAAAGGAGCTGAAGGAGCTAAAGGAGCTGAAGGAGCTGAAGGAGCTGAAGGAGCTAAAGGAGCTGAAGGAGCTGAAGGAGCTAATGGAGCTGAAGGAGCTAAAGGAGCTAAAGGAGCTGAAGGAGCTAAAGGAGCTAATGGAGCTAAAGGAGCTGAAGGAGCTAAAGGAGCTGAAGGAGCTGAAGGAGCTAAAGGAGCTGAAGGAGCTAATGGAGCTAAAGGAGCTGAAGGAGCTGAAGGAGCTAAAGGAGCTGAAGGAGCTAATGGAGCTGAAGGAGCTAAAGGAGCTGAAGGAGCTAAAGGAGCTGAAGGAGCTAATGGAGCTAAAGGAGCTGAAGGAGCTGAAGGAGCTAAAGGAGCTAAAGGAGCTAAAGGAGCTGAAGGAGCTGAAGGAGCTGAAGGAGCTAATGGAGCTGAAGGAGCTAAAGGAGCTGAAGGAGCTAATGGAGCTGAAGGAGCTGAAGGAGCTGAAGGAGCTAAAGGAGCTAAAGGAGCTAAAGGAGCTGAAGGAGCTGAAGGAGCTGAAGGAGCTAATGGAGCTGAAGGAGCTAAAGGAGCTGAAGGAGCTAATGGAGCTGAAGGAGCTAAAGGAGCTGAAGGAGCTAAAGGTGCTGAAGGAGCTAAAGGAGCTGAAGGAGCTTAAGATCCAGTGTCCCGTCAGTAACTGTTTGGATTAACCCTCATTTAAATGAAAGGTTCATTTTATCGTGTTTTGACTGCTGTATTTTTAAAGCATCTGTCTTGAGCTGTGAAGATGGAGAGAAAGACGAGACAGTCCAGTCCTCCAGAGCCAGCCTGTATCCCAGCAGACCGGGTCCGGTTCTGACGGGCCCGGTCCAGTTGTTGGACCAGTGATTTGCTTTGGGCCTTGTCGTCCCTGAAGCTTAAAGCTTCCTGCTGTTTTTCTTCTCTTGTGACGAAATTTGACCAAAGTTGTAAATAATGTAACATAAATAATGTTTTGCTGGCAGAATTCACCTCCATTGTCTTGATAGATCCTTCATTCATTCATTGGTTCACTTATTCATTAAGTGAACCAACGTTCCAGAACTCTGAGGTTCTGTTCTGATCCATCCGAGTCAAAACAGGAACCTCAGCCCGTCAGCGGACGGTTTGGACATGAGGACAGCAGGACATTTTTAGCAGACGTCCCAGCTGTCCCGGTCTCAGGTTCAGCTTCTCAAAACCAGAAAAGGATGACCAAACCGACAGAGGGTCGGTTCTGGTTCTGGTTCTACAGCAGGTCAGCTCCAGGCTGATCAACCTGCAATTGAACTGTTCTGACCCGGTTCAGCTGGAACTGGACCTCCTGTTTACACCTGCTTCCATCAGAACCTGCAACCCAACAAAGCCACAGACAGAACCAGAACCGCAGAGTTCTGGGTGAGCTGGAAGTGAAGCAGAAGCCGCTGAGCTGAATCGGGTTGACTGGGTTCTTCGGAACCGACACGTGCTGCACATCCACTCTCTCTCCTTTCTGCTGACTCGGCACCCAGAAGTAGAACCGGCCCAGTCGGTATCTGATTGGCCGACGATTTGGGCCTCTGAGTCAGCGGCTCGGGTTTCCTGCAGACCAGAACCAAAGGTCGCACACAGCAGCAGAGGGACCGTACCGGGTCCAGGTTCTGGTTCTGTGTGAAAGCAATCGGACGATACCAGAACCAAACAGGCCGAGAAACGTTCAGAACTTCTGGAAACACTCAGAACCAGCTGTTGGTCCTGTACTGGTTCCAACCCAGTCTAACCAGAACCAAACTGATGCTGGACCCAAACAAGGTCTTGGTTCTGGTGGGTTTCAGCAGTCATAGTGGGTCAGCACGGGGCGTTAAGGGTCAGAACCAGACAGATCCAAGTGGGTCAGAACCACGACAAACATCACACTGGTTTATTTTCAATAAAAATAATAAAAACGGTTTTTGCACAAAAACATTAAAAACACTCAGATAAAACGGATCGGTCGGGTCGGAACCAGAACCAGTTCTAGTAGACGGCTTCATCCATGTTGTCGTCACTGTCTCCGCCGAAGTCCTCGCCGTTATCGAAGTACGACATGATGTAGTCTGTCTCCTGACACACACACACACACCCGACACGCACACACACACAGACACACACGCGCACACACACGCACACACACACACAGCACACACACACACACAGACACACACACACACAGACACACGCACACACACACACAGACACACACACAAACACACACACACACAGACACACGCACACACACACACACAGACACACACACACACGTACACACACGCACACAGACAGACACACACACACACATTAGTTCATCATAGAACAATAATAATGCAGTCATAATAAAATAATTATTAACATGTGAATCTTTATTCTACTCTAAACATTGTTCAACTAAACATTATTTTTCAGAAATAAATGTAAATATAATTGGTTGATATCACGGGTGAATGAAGGCTTCTGATTGGCTGCTGAGTGTCCAATCAGGGGAGCATTTGGTTGTGGTTCCTGCTACGCTCAATATGGCTGACGCACGGCCGTAGGCATCATGCCAGCGCTCTGCAGGAAGTAGTTTGGTCACATGACCTTCCTCACCTCCTCAAACTCCTCTTCATCATACTCTTCCTCAGCCTCCTCTTCCTTCTGCTCTTCGCCCTCCTCCTCAGAACTCTCCTGCTGCTCCTTCTTCTCTAATGTCTGGAGGTCAAAGGTCAAAGGTCACATGGTGTGCACCCTACCCCACCTGTCCCCAGTCCAGACACTCACCTCCAGTTTGAGCAGCACCTCCTCTTTCTCGCCAACCTTCTTCTTCTGTTCCGATGGAGCAGCAGCCAGGCGGCTGAGCGCCGCCCCTGTGGACACACAGAGACTGCAGCTGCTGTCACTGGCTCAGGTAATCAGATTACTGTCAGATGGAATCAGAGTACCGACCATCTCTGGATTTTCTGATTGGGACCCGAAGTTCTTTGGGGAATCTCTTCCAGTCTGAAACAAAAACAGCAGAACCTCAGCTGGTTCCACCGGGTTCGGGTTCCTTCTACCAACCCGGTTCAGAAGAACCAGTTAGTCCTCCAGGGGGCTGTTGGACACACCAGGGTCCAGACTGGAATGCTCCTGAAAAAGGGGTCCACTTCTTCTGAGTTTCTGAACCAAGTCTGAACCGAGTTGGGTTCAACGAACTGAACCGAACTTAACCAAACTGAACTAAACCGAACCGAACTTAACTAAACCGAACCAAACTGAACTAAACCGTACCAAACCGAACTGAACCAAACAGAACCAAACTGAACTAAGCCAAACCGAACTGAACCGAACTGAATTAAACCGAACCGAACTGAACTAAACCGAACCGAACTTAACTAAACCGAACCAAACTGAACTAAACCGTACCAAACCGAACTGAACCAAACAGAACCAAACTGAACTAAGCCAAACCGAACTTAACCGAACTGAACTAAACCGAACCGAACTGAACTAAACCGAACCAAACTGAACTAAACCGAACCGAACTTAACTAAACCGAACCAAACTGAACTAAACCGTACCAAACCGAACTGAACCAAACAGAACCAAACTGAACTAAGCCAAACCGAACTGAACCGAACTGAATTAAACCGAACCGAACTGAACTAAACCGAACCAAACCGAACTGAACCAAACAGAACCAAACTGAACTAAGCCAAACCGAACTTAACCGAACTGAACTAAACCGAACCGAACTGAACTAAACCGAACCAAACTGAACTAAACCGAACCGAACTTAACTAAACCGAACCAAACTGAACTAAACCGTACCAAACCGAACTGAACCAAACAGAACCAAACTGAACTAAGCCAACCGAACTGAACCGAACTGAATTAAACCGAACCGAACTGAACTAAACCGAACCAAACCGAACTGAACCAAACAGAACCAAACTGAACTAAGCCAAACCGAACTTAACCGAACTGAACTAAACCGAACCGAACTGAACTAAACCGAACCAAACTGAACTAAACCGTACCAAACCGAACTGAACCAAACAGAACCAAACTGAACTAAGCCAAACCGAACTGAACCGAACTGAACTAAACCGAACCGAACTTAACCGAACTGAATTAAACCGAACCGAACTGAACTAAACCGAACCAAACCGAACTGAACCAAACAGAACCAAACTGAACTAAGCCAAACCGAACTTAACCGAACTGAACTAAACCGAGCCGGACTTAACCGAATCGAACTAAACCGAACCGAACTAAACCGAACCAAACTGAACTAAGCCAAACCGAACTGAACTAAACCGAACTGAATTAAACCGAACCGAACTGAGCTAAACCGAACCGAACTTAACCGAACTGAATTAAACCGAACCGAACTGAACTAAACCGAACCAAACCGAACTGAACCAAACAGAACCAAACTGAACTAAGCCAAACCGAACTTAACCGAACTGAACTAAACCGAACCGAACTTAACCGAACTTAACCGAACTGAACTAAGCCAAACCGAACTAAACCGAACTGAACTAAACCGAGCCGGACTTAACCGAATCGAACTAAACCGAACCGAACTAAACCGAACCAAACTGAACTGAACTAAACCGAACCGAACTAAACCGAACTGAACTAAACCGAACCAAACCGAACTGAACCAAACAGAACCAAACTGAACTAAGCCAAACCGAACTTAACCGAACTGAACTAAACCGAACCGAACTTAACCGAACTGAACTAAGCCAAACCGAACTAAACCGAACTGAACTAAACCGAGCCGGACTTAACCGAATCGAACTAAACCGAACCGAACTAAACCGAACCAAACTGAACTAAGCCAAACCGAACTGAACTAAACCGAACCGAACTAAACCGAACTGAACTAAACCGAGCCGGACTTAACCGAATCGAACTAAACTGAACCGAACTGAACTAAACCGAACCGAACTTAACCGAACTGAATTAAACCGAACCGAACTGAACTAAACCGAACTGAACCAAACAGAACCAAACTGAACTAAGCCAAACCGAACTTAACCGAACTGAACTAAACCGAACCGAACTTAACCGAACTGAACCAAGCCAAACCGAACTAAACCGAACTGAACTAAACCGAGCCGGACTTAACCGAATCGAACTAAACCGAACCGAACTAAACCGAACTGAACTAAACCGAACCAAACCGAACTGAACCAAACAGAACCAAACTGGACTAAGCCAAACCGAACTTAACCGAACTGAACTAAACCGAACCAAACTGAACTAAACCGTACCAAACCGAACTGAACCAAACAGAACCAAACTGAACTAAGCCAAACCGAACTGAACCGAACTGAACTAAACCGAACCGAACTTAACCGAACTGAATTAAACCGAACCGAACTGAACTAAACCGAACCAAACCGAACTGAACCAAACAGAACCAAACTGAACTAAGCCAAACCGAACTTAACCGAACTGAACTAAACCGAGCCGGACTTAACCGAATCGAACTAAACCGAACCGAACTAAACCGAACCAAACTGAACTAAGCCAAACCGAACTGAACTAAACCGAACTGAATTAAACCGAACCGAACTGAGCTAAACCGAACCGAACTTAACCGAACTGAATTAAACCGAACCGAACTGAACTAAACCGAACCAAACCGAACTGAACCAAACAGAACCAAACTGAACTAAGCCAAACCGAACTTAACCGAACTGAACTAAACCGAACCGAACTTAACCGAACTTAACCGAACTGAACTAAGCCAAACCGAACTAAACCGAACTGAACTAAACCGAGCCGGACTTAACCGAATCGAACTAAACCGAACCGAACTAAACCGAACCAAACTGAACTGAACTAAACCGAACCGAACTAAACCGAACTGAACTAAACCGAACCAAACCGAACTGAACCAAACAGAACCAAACTGAACTAAGCCAAACCGAACTTAACCGAACTGAACTAAACCGAACCGAACTTAACCGAACTGAACTAAGCCAAACCGAACTAAACCGAACTGAACTAAACCGAGCCGGACTTAACCGAATCGAACTAAACCGAACCGAACTAAACCGAACCAAACTGAACTAAGCCAAACCGAACTGAACTAAACCGAACCGAACTAAAACCGAACTGAACTAAACCGAGCCGGACTTACCGAATCGAACTAAACTGAACCGAACTGAACTAAACCGAACCGAACTTAACCGAACTGAATTAAACCGAACCGAACTGAACTAAACCGAACTGAACCAAACAGAACCAAACTGAACTAAGCCAAACCGAACTTAACCGAACTGAACTAAACCGAACCGAACTTAACCGAACTGAACCAAGCCAAACCGAACTAAACCGAACTGAACTAAACCGAGCCGGACTTAACCGAATCGAACTAAACCGAACCGAACTAAACCGAACCAAACTGAACTAAGCCAAACCGAACTGAACTAAACCGAACCGAACTAAACCGAACTGAACTAAACCGAACCAAACCGAACTGAACCAAACAGAACCAAACTGAACTAAGCCAAACCGAACTTAACCGAATCGAACTAAACCGAACCGAACTAAACCGAACCAAACTGAACTAAACCAAACCGAACTGAACTAAACCGAACTGAATTAAACCGAACCGAACTTAACCGAACTGAATTAAACCGAACCGAACTCAACTAAACAGAACCAAACCGAACTGAACCAAACAGAACCAAACTGAACTAAGCCAAACCGAACTTTACCGAACTGAACTAAACCGAACCGAACTTAACCGAACTGAACTAAGCCAAATCGAACTAAACCGAACTGAACTAAACCGAGCCGGACTTAACCGAATCGAACTAAACCGAACCGAACTAAACCGAACCAAACTGAACTAAGCCAAACCGAACTGAACTAAACCGAACCGAACTAAACCGAACTGAACTAAGCCAAACCGAACTAAACCGAACTGAACTAAACCGAGCCGGACTTAACCGAATCGAACTAAACCGAACCAAACTGAACTAAGCCAAACCGAACTGAACTAAACCGAACCGAACTAAACCGAACTGAACTAAACCGAGCCGGACTTAACCGAATCGAACTAAACTGAACCGAACTGAACTAAACCGAACCGAACTTAACCGAACTGAATTAAACCGAACCGAACTGAACTAAACCGAACTGAACCAAACAGAACCAAACTGAACTAAGCCAAACCGAACTTAACCGAACTTAACTAAACCGAACCGAACTTAACCGAACTGAACTAAGCCAAACCGAACTAAACCGAACTGAACTAAACCGAGCCGGACTTAACCGAATCGAACTAAACCGAACCAAACTGAACTAAGCCAAACCGAACTGAACTAAACCGAACCGAACTAAACCGAAACTGAACTAAACCGAGCCGGACTTAACCGAATCGAACTAAACTGAACCGAACTGAACTAAACCGAACCGAACTTAACCGAACTGAATTAAACCGAACCGAACTGAACTAAACCGAACTGAACCAAACAGAACCAAACTGAACTAAGCCAAACCGAACTTAACCGAACTTAACTAAACCGAACCGAACTTAACCGAACTGAACTAAGCCAAACCGAACTAAACCGAACTGAACTAAACCGAGCCGGACTTAACCGAATCGAACTAAACCGAACCGAACTAAACCGAACAAACTGAACTAGCCAACCGAACTGAACTAAACCGAACCGAACTAAACCGAACTGAACTAAACCGAGCCGGACTTAACCGAATCGAACTAAACTGAACCGAACTGAACTAAACCGAACCGAACTGAACTAAGCCAAACCGAACTAAACCGAACTGAACTAAACCGAGCCGGACTTAACCGAACTGAACTAAACCGAACCGAACTAAACCGAACTGAACTAAACCGAGCCGGACTTAACCGAATCGAACTAAACTGAACCGAACTGAACTAAACCGAACCGAACTGAACTAAACCGAACTGAACTAAAGCGAATCGAACTAAACTGAACCGAACTGAACTAAAGCGAATCGAACTAAACTGAACCGAACTGAACTAAACCGAACCGAACCGAACTGAACTAAACCGAACCAAACTGAACTAAACCGAACCAAACCGAACTGAACCAAACAGAACCAAACTGAACTAAGCCAAACCGAACTGAACCGAACCGAACTAAACCGAACTGAACTAAACCGAGCCGGACTTAACCGAATCGAACTAAATGAAACGAACTGAACCGAACTGAACTAAACCGAACCGAACTAAACCGAACTGAACTAAACCGAATCGAACTAAACTAAACTAAACCGAACTGAACTAAACTGAATTAACCGAACCGAACTGAACTAAACCGAACCAAACTGAACTGAACTAAACCGAACCGAACTGAACTAAACCGAACTGAACTAAAGCGAATCGAACTAAACTGAACCGAACTGAACTAAACCGAACCGAACTGAACTAAACCGAGCCGGACTTAACCGAATCGAACTAAACTGAACCGAACTGAACCGAACTGAACTAAACCGAACCGAACTAAACTGAACCGAACTGAACTAAACCGAACTGAACTAAAGCGAATCGAACTAAACTGAACCGAACTGAACTAAACCGAACCGAACTGAACTAAACCGAACCAAACTGAACTAAACTGAACCAAACCGAACTGAACCAAACAGAACCAAACTGAACTAAGCCAAACCGAACTGAACCGAACCGAACTAAACCGAACTGAACTAAACCGAGCCGGACTTAACCGAATCGAACTAAATGAAACGAACTGAACCGAACTGAACTAAACCGAACCGAACTAAACCGAACTGAACTAAACCGAATCGAACTAAACTGAAACGAACTGAACCGAACTGAACTAAACCGAACCGAACTAAACCGAACTGAACTAAACCGAATCGAACTAAACTGAACCGAACTGAACTAAACCGAACCGAACTGAACTAAACCGAACTGAACTAAACCGAACCGAACTGAACTAAACTGAACCGAACTAAACCGAACTGAACTAAACCGAATCGAACTAAACTGAACCAAACTGAACTAAACCGAACCGAACTGAACTAAACCAAGCCGGACTTAACCGAATCGAACTAAACTAAACCGAACAGAACTAAACTGAATTAACCGAACCGAACTGAACTAAACCGAACCAAACTGAACTGAACTAAGCCGAACTGAACTGAACCGAATTGAACTGTTCCATATTGAAGGAAACTCACCTATGATCCAGTCAGTGAGGGCATCCATCTTGTCACTCAGATGATATTTATCTGAGTATCGCTCCACATCTGACAGGAAGTAGAGAGAGATTTTCAGAATAAGAGCACAGCTTGGTGAGTCAGCTGCTGATTTCTGATTGGTGGGTTCAGACCTCTGTGGGCGGCGGCCGGCTGGATGAAACATGGCTGACTCCTCATGGCCGCCCTGAAGTCCTGCTTCAGCGCCATCAGGTACTCTGACTCCTCCCCGCCTGCCAGGGGGAGGGGCTTCTGCTCCATTGCCTGGGAAACCGCACAGAATCAACTACAGCTCCCAGAGTGCACTGCTGCCCTCATTCTGGTTCGTTTGGAGTCGGACCCGTCCAACAGAACCAGAACTACTTGAGGACTGGAGCCAGGTGAGAGGAAAGGGGGCGGAGCTTACTGGGAACACAGGTGTGGGTTGCTGCACTGGGCTGGAGGCAGAGAGTCGCCTCTGCTGGTTCCGACCGGGTCCAAACCCAGAGTTCTGCGTCCGCGTCCGTGACCCGCCATCACCACCCAGACTGCCGGATCAGAACCAGAACCTGGACCGGGAGAATCTGGATCCTGAAAACAGAGAGACAGCGCATCAGTACCAGGTTCTGACCCGACATGGATCCAATACGAACACACAGACTGGTCCAATCAGAACCGATTCTAGACCCAGACCTGAAACGAAATCGACCTGGAAGATTTTCACTTCCTTCAGTCCTAAAATCCTCTATGAACTGGACCAGTACCAATCAGAACTGTGAGGACCCACTCCAACTGGGTCAGAAATTCATCCGGAACCAGCAGCTCGTGATGGACAGAGATCCGATTTTCTTGAGCCAGAACCAGAAAGGTTCTGTTCATATAAAAACAACCAACTTCATATGACCTGCTGACTCGGTTCTGACCCATATTCTGATCTTTTGTCAGATGTATTTTGAAAACGGGTAAAAAATAACTATCTTTCCATTTTTTAAATGTTTAAATAACATAAAATGAAATAAAACAAATTTTTGGACCATCTTACTGGTCCAGCATCAGAACCTGACACTTCTGGTTCTGGACCATCTTCTTCCAGTTTTAAGTGTTGCTGCTCCCAGATGATTAAATATCAAATCTACTATTTATTTGTTGTTCACTTTTAAAACTCCTTAGACAGATTTTCATTGAGATTTTTGCTTTATTGCTTCTGTTGTTTTCATTTTAAATGGAAACCGAAATGAATAAAGTTAGAGGCCACGCCCCCAACCCACACCTGGCGGAGGCCACGCCCCTACAGCGTGCCCAAGTGCTGTAGAACCAGAGCCCTCAGGTTCTGCAGAGGCCCGGTTCTGATGCCTGGCGGCATTGGGGGGCATTACTGCCCACAGAGTCAGCCGTGTCTAAAGCTTTGTTGTTTTACCTTAAAGTGGTTGACTCTCTGTTATATCGGTTTGATACAGGAGCCAGCGGCTTACGCATTTCCCATATCGGTGCCTTCTGTCACTTTTTTCAGCTGTTAAAACTTTAATTTATTTACATGTCGCATCATGTTTTTCCGAGCCACCTTTAAACGCAACAGGAGCGCTGTTGTGCAGAGCTACAACAGCATCAGGTGTGTTAGAATCATAGCAGCAAAACGCAAAGAACTTAGCACAGTTTTCCCCAAACTAACCGACTGAGTTTAGTAAAGCTGTTGGATGCAGATAATGTTAGCTAAAAGATGTCAAGATAATGTTAGCTAAAAGATGACTAGATAATGTTAGCTAAAAGATGACTAGCTAATGTTAGCTAAAAGATGCCTAGATAATGTTAGCTAAAAGATGTCAAGATAATGTTAGCTAAAAGATGACTAGATAATGTTAGCTAAAAGATGCCTAGATAATGTTAGCTAAAAGATGACTAGCTAATGTTAGCTAAAAGATGCCTAGATAATGTTAGCTAAAAGATGACAAGCTAATGTTAGCTAAAAGATGACTAGATAATGTTAGCTAAAAGATGACTAGATAATGTTAGCTAAAAATGACTAGCTAATGTTAGCTAAAAGATGCCTAGATAATGTTAGCTAAAAGATGACTAGCTAATGTTAGCTAAAAGATGACTAGATAATGTTAGCTAAAAGATGACTAGATAATGTTAGCTAAAAGATGTCAAGATAATGTTAGCTAAAAGATGACTAGATAATGTTAGCTAAAAGATGACTAGCTAATGTTAGCTAAAAGATGCCTAGATAATGTTAGCTAATAGATGACTAGCTAATGTTAGCTAAAAGATGTCTAGATAATGTTAGCTAAAAGATGAATAGCTAATGCTAGTTAAAAGATGCCTAGATAATGTTAGCTAAAAGATGCCTAGATAATGTTAGCTAAAAGATGACTAGATAATGTTAGCTAAAAGATTACTAGCTAATGTTAGCTAAAAGATGCCTAGATAATGTTAGCTAAAAGAATACTAGATAATGTTAGCTAAAAGATGCCTAAATAATGTTAGCTAAAGGATGTCTAGCTAATGTTAGCTAAAAGATGTCTAGCTAATGTTAGCTAAAGGATGTCTAGCTAATGTTAGCTAAAAGATGTCTAGCTAATGTTAGCTAAAAGATGTCTAGCTAATGTTAGCTAAGAGATGACTAGATAATGTTAGCTAAAAGAATACTAGATAATGTTAGCTAAAAGATGCCTAAATAATGTTAGCTAAAAGATGACTAGCTAATGTTAGCTAAAGATGTCTAGCTAATGTTAGCTAAGAGATGACACCAGAACAGCACCTTTAGCTTGTTAACTAGCAGCCTGTAGGCTACTGGTGTTTATGTTCATGAAGTGAGGAGTGCTGGTTACATTCACTTGAGTAACTTTTTTGGAAAAAAGGTTCATATCAGAGTAGTTTTATATTGCCTACCGGTCTGCGTATCGATTTATGAATGTGTGTGTGAATGGGTGAATGTGACTCCAGTGTAAAGCGCTTTGAGTGGTCAAAATGACTGGAAACGCGCTATATATGTTCAGTCCATTTACCATTTTACTGCTCTGTGCCTTTTTCTTTTACTTGAATAATATTATTGTTGCCAAGGAGATTCTTTTTGTCTCCCCAAAATTAGCCGATGCCCCAACCCCAGGGCAACAGGCATTCTGTTTACCTGGGCTACCCGTCAATCCGTCCAACCTTGTACTAATGCGCACATCGATGCTACGTCACATTCTGCTTCCTGTGTTTTATTACATCTCAGATTACTGTAAGTTTTATTTAATTTTATACCAGGCTTTCATTAAGCTGCTGTATTACTTCATGTTTTTACTTGAAATGCCAACAGCTTGTAAATATTTATAAATGGCTTCAGTTTTCTGTCTGTAAAGTCGTCACTGTAACAAGTCATTGTTTGGGAGTTAATTGGGAAAAAAAATTGTTTTCTGTGGGCTGTTTTGTCCCTAAATTGTATATTTTAGTTTAATTACACTCTTTTATTGCTAAACTCTGCTAAATAGATGTTAGCAATACTATGTAGGATTGACGCTGTAAGCCTGTAATATCAGTGTATATTAATCATATCCCATCATTTCAGTGATCTGTGCAGTCATACATCCTATAAATGTGCTGATCTGCTGTCTGTTTAATTTAATTCCAATAAAACCTGTTTCCATCTGATCCTGTTATTTTAACAAACGCCTCTGTATCTCAGATATTAACAGGTAGATATGATGGAAAGGATCAGCTGCATCTGCAGCTTTTCATTTCAAACGGTAGGACATTCAGATCTGCTTCTGGTTTCATCATCATATAAATGGTTCAATGCTAAGCTAACCATAACTGCTAAGCTTCCACTTCAGTCACTAAATAATCCAATTACTGAACATTAACAAGCCGCTGTAGTTTGTAAACATGGCAGCAGTTTTGGACGGGTAGCACCGACAGATAGACCTGGCTGTCTATATGATGCGGGAGAAAAATCTGACGGCGTAGCTGTGTTAGTCAGAACACCGGTTCTGATCTATTTGGACCGGAGGAACAGAGCGGGACCCTGATCCAAACTGGAGAGCTCCGGAACTGATCATGAACTGGATCTCCGGATCAGAACCTCCGAACCTTTTAAATAAAACTCCAAAAGAAGTTCTGATGTTAGAATTTGAGCAGAACCTCAGTCTGAACTCTGATGGTTCGGTTCGGTCTGTTCTGACCTTTCTGGTTCCGGTTCTAACGGTCCGCTTCCTGCAGCCGAACCTCCATCAGCTTGACCAGAACCTCTCTGAAAAGAACCCGTCCTGTTTCAGATCCACTTCCTGTTTACGTCCCGCCACATTTCTTCTTCTGCTGCTGCAGCCAGATCGGCTTTCTGCCGCCACCCAGCGGCATGCGGGCGCTCTACACTTCCTTTATGTTTCAGAACCAGAACCAGCGTTATTGGCCCGTTAGTTCTGTGAGATCTCCACATAGAGATCGGGTTTGGGTTTGAACTGGTTCTGATGCTGCAGTTCAAACCGAATCAGTTCTGCGGGTCCAAGCTGGAGGGCTTCACTGCTTCCTCAGAACCTAAACAGAACCAGCAGCTAAATGGATCCGACATTAAATAAGTAGAGTTTTCTCCTGCTTGGATCAGCAGAACCGGGCTGAAACAGAACTTCTGGACTGAGAGGACATTGAAGGATTGGTTCTGGTGGACTGGTTCTGATCAGCTTCAGATCCAGTTTGAACCAGAACTTTTCTAGAATCTAAAGAATCTGGCAGATTGGACTTGCTGATGATCAGAACCAGTGAAACGAGTCAGAACCTCAGTGTAGTTTCTGGTTCCGTCGTTCTGATGCCATAAAATATAAACTCCTCTTCCTCTCCCTTGTCCCTTCTGTCTGACCTTTAACCCCTCCTCCCTCTCTGGCCCCTCCCCACATCAGCCAGGCGTCTCTGGGGTCTGGTTCAGTTGGATCCCGACTTCAGACGGAGCAGCAGCAAGAAGGCTCTGCAGCATAACTGGGTCAAAGCCAGAGGAGAACCGGGTCAGAACCGGGTCCTGTAGCAGAGAAGAGAAGAACCAGAAGACGACGCTGCGCAGCCTGATGATGAAGATGTTGATGATGCTGCTGGGAATCTGCTGCTCAGGTCAGACTCTGTTTCAGAACCAAAGGTTCTGTTCACCGACCAGACACCAACAGAACTCTGAGGTTCTGGATCTGATTGTCTTCTGGTTTACATTCTGTCCTCTTCATCATTTCCTGCTTTCTCCTCCTCTTCTTCAGTAAAGTTTCCAGGTTTACGTTTCTTCCTGTTTGTTCTGAGGCTTTTCTGCTTCAGCCAATCAGAGCAGCTCTTTTTCTATCTAACCAATAAAAACACAGCAGTGTGGTTTAATGAAAATCAGTTTAAAAGCTGCTGATGCTTAAATCTGATCGGATCAGAACCAGAACCATCATCATCATCAACATTGTTCCTCTCTCTTCATCCTCCCTCCATCATTTGCTCCTTTTCTCTTTGTTTTCTTTTGTCTTCACTCCAGTTTTTACTTTCAGGCTCCCAGTTTGATCTGCAGCTGGTCAAACTGGGAGGAAACTGGTTGAGTCTGAAGCAGATTCCTCAGGCCTCCTGCCTGCATGTTTCCCTTCTGCCACACCTGGAGGTGATCAGTGAGTTTCTGCAGCTCTTGGTGGTCATGTGATCATTTGGATCAGTGGTTCTGGAATAGAGGCTCATCTGAGGAGTGGGCTAAAGGAACCCAGGTTGACCTGACCCGGGTGACTCACCTGAACAGGAAGTGACCCGTTCAGCAGCAGACTGAAGGACATCTGTCCAAGGGGGGATGAGGGGAGACTGTCTGGTTCTCAGGGTGCTGAAGGATTTACCCCTGGGGGGGTAATTGTTGGAGCCGTGAAGTTCACGTTCAGAGTCGGGGGGCGGGGCCTGTAGGGGCGGTCTCATGACCTCCTGACCTCTGGGCCTGTCTGCTGCTCAGGGATGGGGGGATGTGTAGAAAGAGCCCCCCATGATGAGCCCCTCCCCCTCAGGGAGGGGGGTGATGATGATGATGCTGGACCTTCGGTTCAACGAAGCGCTGCCGGGCCGCCGCCTTCGCCGCCGGGCCGCCGCCTTCGCCGCCGCCTTCGCCGCCGCCTTCGCCGCCGGGCCGCCGCCTTCGCCGCCGGGCCGCCGCCTTCGCCGCCGCCTTCGCCGCCGGGCCCAGCATGTCTTCGTCAACCACAGATGGGAGGGAAAAATCACACAGATCTTAATATTTCATTTATTTACGGCTCATGGAAACAATCACTTTTAATTTTCGATGTATTAGAAATAATTTAACCTTTAGAAATTTCTCAGTTATGCTTTGATCAAATAAACAGTTTTTAAAAGAGCTTGAAATGTTTTGGGTAAAAACTTCAATCATTTCTTCATTGCCTGATTCTTCAGAAAAATGAACAAAAACATCAAGAAAATCAACTCCATCGCTCTGGCAACACCACAGCGCAAACAGCAGCCGGGTCTGGGGTTGTTGGTTCGATTCCACATAGAAAAACATGTTGCCATGTTTTCAGGGGTTTTATTCTGCAGCAACGTTTTGTGTTTCTATCAGTGTTTCTGTTATTATCTGGTTCTGGTTCTGGACCAGAACGACCTGGAGGTTCTGGTGGGTCTGACAGCTGCAGTGGGGTGCAGGGGGATCGCGTCTGGTCCGGTTTGTTGTTCTGATTGTTTTCATTCATGCTGGGGGTCAGAGGTCACTCAGCTGGGGGCGGGGGGTGGGGAGGCAGACTGCAGCTGAGTTCAAGTGCAGCTTCACAGACCGACCAATCGGATCCTCCGATCATCTGGAAGAACTTTATGAAAGTAATTTCAGTTCATTCACTCATTCATTGACTCATTGATTCATTGACTCATTGACTCATTGATTCATTGACTCATTGACTCATTGATTCATTGATTCATTGACTCATTGATTCATTGACTCATTGATTCATTGACTCATTGATTCATTGATTCATTGACTCATTGATTCATTGATTCATTGATTCATTGACTCATTGATTCATTGACTCATTGATTCATTGATTCATTGACTCATTGATTCATTGATTCATTGACTCATTGATTCATTGATTCATTGACTCATTGATTCATTGACTCATTGATTCATTGATTCATTGACTCATTGGTTCCAGTTGATCGGTTATCAATGCAGTGAGTTCAGCTACTTATTATGATCAGTTTAGATGTTTCTAAAGAAACCAGCAAAGCATCATTGACTGGACTGATCCGGTTCAGAACCTGGTTCCGCCCAGTCAGGTCCGGTCCAGCTTCGGTTCGGTTCTGCCTCCTCGAGCCACTCTGGGTGGCTAAACGAGACCATCGGTTCTGGTTCGGTTCAGTTTGAAGAACCGTAACGAAACTCAAAACACCACAGAGTCGGAGTCCGGTCCTGGAGGTCCGCCGTCTGTGAGCCTCGGCTGCAGCACAGAATGATGAGCTCATTAAGGTCTGGAGATCCGATCCACTGGATCAGCTCATGAAGCCATTTTATTCTAGGGTTTTGTACCTGTGGCTCATGTAAAAACTGCAGGACCAATCAAACGCCGCTTTGAAGTGGCTCAGCCAATGAGATTGCGGACATTCAGTCACCTTTTTAATAACGACCTCACAGGTGGAGCTGGTCACATGACGTCAGGACTAACGCTGCGTTCACACCAAACGCTTCAGGTCTGACGCTTGTTAGGATGAGTGAGAAGAACCAGGCTGCAGCTAACAGGAAGGCCAGGAAAACCTGCAGCTAACAGGAAGGCCGACGGACCGCTGGCAGCCTCAGACCTTATATGGAAATGGGACCGTTGCACTCCGAAGTGAAGGGGGCGCCATTTCCTACTTCATCCTCGGTTTCATGGTTCAATTTTCTCTTGAAATCTGTGATATATTTTCACCTTTATGAAGGATTTTTACTCTCAGCATGAATTTGATCTTCTCTATTATTTACTTAGTGCAGCTCACAGTTTTAACAAATTCTGTAGCTTCCTGTGTTCTTCTAAATCTGCTCCTCAGTCGCATCTTTTGGGTCTGATGCTGCCTCTAGAGGCGGGGGGTAGCACAACTAATATCATTACATTACTAAATCAGAATAGCACAAATCTTTATTATTTATTATTAATTCTGGCATTACTGGAACTGTAAAAGATCAATTATCTTATAAAACACCTTTTTTCCATTCTCAAGGCAATAGAGATAATTAAATGACATAAACAAAACCTGAAAGTGATTCCAGTTTCTCTCGATGACCAACCTGTTGAAACTGACGCAAGTTTTAAATTCCTGCTGTCGTTCCTGGACATTCAGCTCAACTTTGCTGACTTCCTGTATCTTGAAGGACTTTCTCAGAGACGCCATCTTAAGAGGATCTAGTGATCTCAGGGTTACCCAACTAGAGCTTGTTGAGCTAAAACGTTAAAACTTATAAAAAATATATCACAGATTTCAAAGGAAAATAGAAACGGGAGGATAATACAGGAAGCACTTCCGGAGTGCATTTCCATATAAGGTCTGATGCTGCCAGCGGTCCTCCGCCCTTCCTGTTAGCTGCAGCAGAACTCTGGACTGTGGTTGATGAAATTTAGAGAGCAGCACCAAAATTTGTGTTTGTCTTTCTACTGACGCGCAGCAGTAGCTCCGCCCTCTGCCCGATTTCAGGAGTTTGATTTTAACCCAGAGTTCTGCCTGCAGGCGCGACCGGAAGGAACGCTGACATTATCATCATCATCGTCACCTTCATCATCACCTTCATCAGTCTCCATGGTTCTCATTCCTCAGTAGAGCCTGCAGTGAGTTGAACTGTGCCTGAGTTTTGCCTACAGGCAGACCTTACTGTCACCGTGTGCCCCAGCTGAGGCCCCGCCCCTCTCCTACCTGCCCTCCAGGTGTGCTGGGAGCCTCGGAGCTCGCCTTCCTGATGGAGCCCAGAGATGTGATCGCTGTCAGGGACCGCCCCCTGCTGCACTGCCAGGTAGAAGGGGAGGGGCCCGTCGCATCACCTGGAGGCGTAACGGCGTTCCCATTGCAACTGGCGACAGGGTGGCGGTGCTGGCCAACGGCACGCTGCTCATCAAGAACTTCTCCAAGAGGCGAGAGAGCAACGAGTCGGACGCTGGCGAGTACGACTGCGCGGCGCAGAATCGCTACGGGTTGCTGATCAGCCGCAAGGCGCGGGCGCAGCTGGCCTGTGAGTCACACCTGCACCATGTGACATCATCCCCCACCTGCAGCACTCCTGAACTGACCTGTCTCCATCCTGCAGCGCTCCCAAAGTTCCTGTCCCACCCACAGTCTCTGGCGGTGGACGAAGGGGGGTGGCCAGACTCAGCTGCCAGGTGAACGGGATTCCTGAGGCAAACATCACCTGGCAGAAGGACGGCCTCCCTCTGAGCGCCGCTGACCCCAGGTGACCCTCCTCACCTGCAGCTCCTGCCCGGCAAGCTTCCAGAGCCGCGTCCTCACGTCTCTCCCGGCTGTCTGCAGGTACACTCTGCTCCCCAACGGCGTCCTGCAGGTGACCGCTGTCCAGCGCTCCGACGGCGGCCTGTTCCGCTGCGTCGCCTCCAACATCGCCAACACGCGCTACAGCCAGGAGGCCCGGCTGTCCGTCACCGGTAAGGGAACCGGCCGAGGCCCGAACGGAACAAACCTGATCGGTGGTTCTGAGGTCTGGGCCGTTTCACTGAAGGTTCTGGTTCTGTGGGTCCAGTTGCAGGGTCCAGAACTACAAGGAGCCCGTCATCCTCTCTGGACCTCAGAACCTCACCATCAACATCCACCAAACCGCCATCTTGGAATGCATGGCAACAGGAAACCCACGCCCCATTGTGTCCTGGAGCCGCCTTGGTAACGCTACCATCAGCTGTCTGCCTGTCCTCACCTGTCCTCACCTGTCCTCACCTGTCCTGTCCTGTCCTCCGCCACCAGCGGGGTCCATCGGCGTGGAGGGCGTCCAGGTCCTGGGGACGGGGAACCTGATGATCTCGGATGCGTCTCTGCAGCACTCCGGGGTCTACGTCTGCTCCGCCAACCGGCCCGGCAGTCGGTCCAGAAGAACTGCGCTGGGACGCCTGGTGGTCCAAGGTAAACCGGAGCAGATTTGATGTGTCGCACCTTTAAGCAGCAAAGCATCTCAAAGAGCTTTACAGCATGAAAACATAAAGTCATGCATCATAGAATCAATAATCAAGTCAAGTGTCATCAATAAGTCGTCAATAAATTGATTCCATTCAAATAAAACCAACCAGCTGCTTTCAGTCCAGATTTAAAGGAAGTCAGGGTTTCTGCTGTTTTACAGTTTTCTGGAAGTTTGTTCCAGATTTGTGGTGCATAGATGCTGAAAGCTGTTTCTCCTCGTTTGGTTCTGGTTCTGGATGCAGATCAGAACCAGAACCAGAACCCGATGGTCTTTCATGTATAGTGTTGCCGAGCCGAATGTAGAACTGGGTCGATGTGCTCCGTCCTCCTGGTTCCGGTCGGAACTCCAGCACAGCATTCTGGGCAAAGAAACGACTCTGGACCTCTGGCCTGACAGACGAACCCGGCCGATCCAGAACCAATCGGATCAGACAGATTCTGAATCAGTTCATGGTTTTCAGTTCTTTGTTACAATCAGTTCCTCTCTGAGAAAGAGGAGCGTAGCAGCATGACTACAGCGAGCGCTCCGATGACCCCGGATGACCCCGGCCAGCCTGGCAGCTTTAAACGCAGGAAAAGGTTAATCTGTTGGATCCAGCAGAACCAGCAGGCTGCTACCATAGGGTTCTGGTTCTAGTCCAGATGAAGATCGCTTAGCTTCCTTCAGCCTGAGGTTGGGGGGGCTGTGGGGTCAGAGGTCAGGCCATTAGCATGTTGATTAGCATGAGAAGAGACACGGCGCACAATGAGAATCTGGTTCCCACAGCAGCGCCGTCTGTCCCGACAGAACCCGACCCGACCCGCCCTGCCACTGAGCAGAGAACTTCTGATGGACCCGTTTATCCCGGTTCTGTTGGGCTGCAGTAGAACCTCTGATCTGCAGAGTCAGTACCAGCCGACCCATCTGGGTCAGAACCACGTTCTGTTAGTCACAGAACCGGTCAATTCTCTGAGGCGGTCCAAACAAATGAGGAAGATGAATAATGCAGCATCTGGACCAGAACCAGAACCTGGACGAAACTGGACCAGTTCTCCCAGTTTAGGTCTTTGAAATTTATCTGAATCATCTTCATCCCTATGTGTGTGTGTGTGTGTGTGTGTGTGTGTGTGTGTGTGCGTGTGTGTGCGTGTGTGTGTGTGCGTGCGTGTGTGTGTGTGTGCGTGTGTGTGTGCGTGTGTGTGTGTGTGCGTGCGTGTGTGTGTGTGCGTGTGTGTGTGTGTGCGTGCATGCGTGTGTGTGCATGCGTGTGTGCGTGCACCTCCACACTTCATAGACATCTTTATTTCTCTCCAGTAAAAAAACACCACACACACACAATCTGCCCTTGACCCTGACCCCGCCCACTCCCCTTTCTTTGCATTTAAAGCCAAAGGGGCGGGGCTTCGGGAGCTGTGAGTGGGGTTTTCAGGTTACCGTGACGACAGGCGGCCAGAGCCGAGACAGCACCTGTCTGTCTGTGGGGGTGCAGGGGTCAAAGGTCAAAGTGGAGTTTAAACACCAACACAAAGA
Organism: Poeciliopsis prolifica; assembly: GCF_027474105.1. NCBI lineage: Eukaryota > Metazoa > Chordata > Actinopteri > Cyprinodontiformes > Poeciliidae > Poeciliopsis > Poeciliopsis prolifica. The sequence goes on from NW_026562523.1 coordinate 346,999, forward strand.
AGTTCAAGTTCAGAAAGAGAGATGAGTTCACTGACGGGACGACAGCGTGGGAAATCCCAGAGAGCGGCCCCCTGCTGGAGCAAAGAGGCGACTGCAGCTGCTGCTGCTCTTCATCATCATCATCATCATCATCATCATCATCATCATCATCATCATCATCAGGACCATCAGCCCAGAAAGACACTTTGTTTATTGCATCGCTACGGCAACCTTCCCAGTGGTGTTGTCCCAACACGTTGCAGCTCTGGAGAAACTCCTGGATCACAATCTCTCCAAGCTGCAGGGACCCTGATTCCAGCATACTTTTTCCTTCCACCTGATTTTCCTGCCATGCAGAAGGTTACTAATTAATCCAATATTCTCACGTTACTAATACTATTTAGTTTTTTTTTTATCATCACAAATTTCACAGTTTGAATGAATCCTGAAGTTTCAGTGAGTGGCTCTTCCTGCTGCCGGCGCCCCCTGCTGGCGGCTTCCTGCTAACCTGCCGTGTCGCCTGCAGCTCCTCCAGAGTTCGTTCAGTGGCCGCAGTCTGTCTCCCGGCCACCAGGGGGCAGCGCCGTCTTCAGCTGCACCGCCACCGGCGTCCCTCAGCCGCACCTCATCTGGCTGAAGAACGGCAAGCTGCTGGCGCCCGGCGCCAACGTCAAGCTCACCAACGGCAACACGTAAGGCTGCCGGAACCGGGCCGGAACCGGGTCTGGAACGGTTTCTGACTCCTTCGATCCCTCAACCCCCTGCAGGACGCTGGCCATCACGCGCATCTCCGCGGAGGACGAGGCCATCTACCAGTGCATCGCGGAGAGCGGCGCCGGTACCAACCAGGCCAGCGCCCGGCTGGCGGTGGCGCCGGGGCCAGCGCTGCCCGAGGCGCCCGCCGGGCTACGCGCCGCCGCCATGAGCGCCGACCGCTTGCGGCTCACCTGGGACCGGCCCGACCCGCAGGACGCCCGCGGGTCATCGGATACGTGCTGCACATCCGGAGACTGGGAGGTAAGAGCCGGGCCGGGTCAGAACCGGGCCGGGTGGTCTGTCAAGCAGGTTCTGACTCGGCTGCGTTCCCAGAACCCGACGGCGCGGAGCTGCAGGAGGCCGTGGACCAGAACACCTTCAGCCACGACGTCCAGAACCTGGAGGCCGCCACCAGCTACCGGGTCTACCTGAAGGCGTACTCTGCTGAGGGCGGCAGCCCGCCGTCCGCCGCCGTCACCGCCACCACGCTGGGCGGAGGTACGCCACCTGGTGCACACCTGAGCCACGCGCCCTGGTCTGTGCTGCTTGACGTCACCCTCTGTCTCTTCCACAGTTCCCAGTACTCCCAGTTTCTTCACCAAGGTGCTGAACCAGACGGCCATGCAGGTGTACTGGGAGCTGCCCAGTAAGCCAGGGAAGGTGGAGGGCTTTAGGCTGCAGTACCATGGGGTCTCCAACCCCGATCTCCAGGGGCAGGAAGTCTTCCCAGGACACATCAACACTCACACCATGTCCACCTGGGTGAGCAGCAGCTAACGCTACTGAGCCAGGTGTAGAAGTGGAGGCCCCGCCCCCTCCACCTGGCCAGGGGGCTCAGGGTAACCTCGTGTGTGTGTGTGTGTGTGTGTGTGTTTATGTGTGTGTGTGTGTGTGTTTATGTGTGTGTGTGTTTATGTGTGTGTGTGTGTGTGTGTGTTTATGTGTGTGTGTGTGTATGTGTGTTATGTGTGTGTGTGTGTGTGTGTTTATGTGTGTGTATGTGTGTTTATGTGTGTGTGTGTGTGTGTGTGTGTGTGTGTGTGTGTGTGTGTGTGTGTAGAAGCGGCGGCGGTTTATGAGATCAAGCTGGTGGCGTTCAACGGGAACGGAGACAGCCCGTCCGCTCGTCGCCTGGTGTCTCTGGCAGAGGGCGGAGCCTCAGCAGCAGGTAGGCGGAGCCTCTAATGCTGGAACCAGTTTGCCCAGTTTCAAGGGGAAACCTGACAGCTTTGTTGCCCCCAGATGGTCAGAGATGTAACTGCGACCAATCCGACCCGTCCATGTCGACGCTGCTGGTCGGCGTCCACAGCGGCCTGGCCTGCGTCCTCTGCTGCTGCTCTTCATCCTGCTGGCGTACAGACGGGTACATCATCATCATCATCTGTCTGCTTCCTCTCTCACTATGACCTGCAACTTCCTGTTTCTGTTCAGCTTTATCTGTAGGAAGGAGAGGAGCTGGGAGACTTCAAGCACCCTGAACGGAGTTAGAGGGCTAAAGGTCAAAGGGCAGAGATTGTTGAACTGAGTCAGGTGAGGAGAACACCTGAGCGATTAGCTTCAACTAAATCCTGCACTGGGTGGCGTCGGTGTTTCAACTCTGGCAGAAACATTAACATGCGCTGATCTTCCAGTGAGCCAATTGCTGGGTTTCAGTCATGTGATCCGATGATGCGTGATATTCAGAGAGAAGGAGCTTAGGAAATAGGAAATAGCGCCCCCTTCACTTCCGGACTGCAGTGGTCCCGTTTCCAAATAAGGTATGAGACAGTGGTCTGTCTCGCCCCTTCCTGTTTGCCGCAGCAACTCCAGGTGGACCTGAGTTCAGATGGAGGACAGGAAGTGAAAACAAAGCTAAATTCATCACAAGTAGCTAACGCCCTGAATAGGCTAAAGCAGACGAGGCATCTAGAAAAAATATGTGTATATTTAGGATATAATTCGTATTGTCTCTGAAAAAGACTTCTCTTATAACATGGAGGTTAGCGTTAGCGTTAGCTGCAGGCCTCATATTCCACCGTGAGGCAGAAGAACGTTTCCAAAAGCCTGGAGAATAAAATCATTTAGATTCACGTTGGGTCAAATTTAAAGAAGCATTAAATGGCCGTCGACTGGTTTCTGCCGGGTGACTGATTTTAAGTAATCAGTCTATGATAACGATGCTACCGCTAACAACAAGCTAACCCTGCTTAGAAAGACGAGCATTCATATGTAAGGTCAGATATTATTTCTGCCGTGGCTTGGTTGTCCTCAGAGCGCTAACGCTGTTTGCCGCTAGCTCAGTGCCGAGTCCCAGACAGAAACTAGAATGTTCATTCATGGTAAAGAAGCTAAATAAATGAAACGTAAGCTACCCAGCCACACAGACTTTGACTGTTCCCCACACGGTTCATGTCTGGGTTTCTGCAGATGGGAGCCAACAGTCGACCCACATTGGACCTGAATCCTACAACGACTCAACACCAACGTACAACTCCTGCATGAAGCGGGTTTACAGAAGCTAAATAAATGATTTAGCAGGAGATCCAGGCTCAGAGACATAACGTAGGGTTGGTTGTGCTGTGGAGGCACAACCCAGTATGGAGGCCTTCGTCCTCGACGCGCCCGTCGCGAGTTCGACTCCTTACCACGTCTTCCCCTCTCTGTCCCTGCCTTCCTGTCAGAACACCTTCACCAGCCTACTTTCAAAAAAATACAGGCCACTTTTCTCCTCTTTTCATTAAGTTTTCATAATGAACTCCCTTGTGACTGAAACCTTTGAAAAGGTCACAAAACCTCATCACAAGGGCGTTAGCTACTTGTGATGAAATTGGCTTTGTTTTCACTGGAGAAATCCACTTCCTGTCCTCCATCTGCACTGGGTGCTGCATCATCTGAAACCCAGCAATAGAATTTCAGGATGACCATCATTTTCCAACATGGCTGCCATTTATTTGAGGCACTTGAAGCAGTTATTGCCATAAAATGTTTCCCATTTTCATAATTTGGATGAGCTTTCTGTCACATTTTTTTAGTCATCCAGTTTATAAAACATTAAAGTGATAAAATGCAGCAGAATCAGAAACAGAGGATATCTTAACGTTAGAGTAATGGTGGCAAACAGTCAGGTGAGATACTGTGGCTGAGTCCACAACATTTCAATTTAATAATTGTTAAATTGTTAAATTTAACAATTATTAGTGCTATCGCTGCAGCCATTAGCAAGAGAGAACAAAACATTCGTTCCACAACCGTCGCCTCTGAGCAACACACACAAAAAACATTAACATAATTCATTTACACTCACTATTTCATCAGAATTCCACATTAGCGTTAGCTTCTGCTAAGTTTTTTAATATTTTAAATGTGCTAAGTGGTTAACGTTAGCTTCTGCTGATAATTTTTGTATTTGGTGGTTTAGCATTAGCTTCAGCTATAATATGTGTTTGAGTCTACTGATGGTTCTGATGGTTCTGATCACAACCATCAGAACCAAGCTGATCATCACCTTTTGCTCCACCTGCAGAGATGTGACTCCGCCCCTCCTCCAGTGACCATCATGGTCGAGTCGAATCCATCTGCTGAATCTGGAACCGGATAACCCCCCCTCCTTCTGCCCCCCCTCCTTCTGCCCCCCTCTCCCTCTGCCCCCCCTCTCCCTCTGCCCCCCCTCTCCCTCTGCCCCCCCCTCCTTCTGCCCCCTCTCCCTCTGCCCCCCCTCTCCCTCTGCCCCCCCTCCTTCTGCCCCCCTCTCCCTCTGCCCCCCCTCCTTCTGCCCCCCCTCCTTCTGCCCCCCTCTCCCTCTGCCCCCCTCCTTCTGCCCCCCTCCTTCTGCCCCCCCTCTCCCTCTGCCCCCCTCTCCCTCTGCCCCCCCTCCTTCTGCCCCCTCTCCCTCTGCCCCCCCTCTCCCTCTGCCCCCCTCTCCCTCTGCCCCCCCTCCTTCTGACCCCTCCTCCCTCTGCCCCCCCTCCTTCTGACCCCTCCTCCCTCTGCCCCCCCTCCTTCTGCCCCCCCCCTTCTGCCCCCCTCCTTCTGACCCCTCCTCCCTCTGCCCCCCCTCTCCCTCTGCCCCCCCTCCTTCTGCCCCCCTCTCCCTCTGCCCCCCTCTCCTTCTGACCCCCCCTCTCCCTCTGCCCCCTCCCTCTGCCCCCCCTCCTTCTGCCCCCCCTCCTTCTGCCCCCCTCCTTCTGACCCCTCCCTCTGCCCCCCCTCTCCCTCTGCCCCCCCTCCTTCTGCCCCCCCCTCCCTCTGCCCCCCCTCCTTCTGCCCCCCCCTCCCTCTGCCCCCTCCGTCTGACCCCTGACCCCCCCCCTCCCTCCCCCACAGCCTCATCCGCCTCCAGAGGATGAAGCTGCAGAGACTGACCTCTGCTCTGTCCACTTCCTCTCCCACATTGAGCCAAAGCTGAGCCCCTCTGACCTGGTACCATGATGACCCGGTCACATTGACCTTGACCCCTGACCTGGACCGTCCTCTGTGGAATCAGAGTCACTTCCTGCTCAAACCAAAACTTTTTTTTTTAATTTGGTGTCGTTTCCGTTGATCACCAACTGTGCCGAGTTCCCGCCGGTCCGACCAGAACCGGGCCTCAGAACCACCTGAGCAGGTAGCGGACCTGCCGGGCCTCTGGGGCCAGAACCAAAGGGATTACCACGTTCTGGCCAGCAGGTGGCAACAGAGTTCTCTACCTCAGGCTTTGACCTCTGACCTCCTGCTGCTCAGGCCAAACTACCTCACAACCAAAAGCTCCATGATTGTCCCTTGACCTCTGACCTCTAAGCTGCTGCAGAGGTGAAGCAGGACAGTTTGGACATGGTAGACGCCTCTCTGTGGGACGTCCTCACCCTCTCTTTATGAACACATTAAGATGGGCGTGGCCACTTCCTGTCGGCCATGTTTCAGCGTACCTGTGATGTGTTGGAGCCAAATATTAACGCGCTGAATGGCGTCCAAAGAGGAAGTTCTGAACCAGATTCGACGAGTTTCTATTGGACGACGAGTCCAAACGACCAAATGAGAGACAGATGGAGACACCTGCAGCTCCACCTTCACCTCTGACCTTTGAGATTCATATGGAGAACCACAGAAGGCCTGGGAGTTCACCTAGTTAGGTTACAAGTCTTTATGATGACCCTTGACCCCTGAGGACAGCCTCCAGTAAAACATGGACCTGTCCCTTTAAAGTCCCAGCGTAGCACTGCAGGACACGAGTTCCCCGCTAAGCCCCGCCCCTTTGTCCTCAGGGTCACATGTCCGCTCTGCCAGGAGCTTCTTGCTGACTCGTGTCGGTTCTGAAGCGGCCCGGTTTCATGCAGAGCGAAGCCTTTAATTGTTCTGGTTTCTAAACTTTTCTTCTGTCAGCTAAGTTTCGGTCGTCGCCATCGGCGGCGGACAGGAAGCTCTGCCAAATGATGTGAAGACGATTCCCGTGGGTCCAGAACTCGGACCCGTTTTACTCTTTGTAGATGAAAACTGCTTCCAGCTGGAGATGGACCAGAACCAGAACCCTCCGGCCGGAGCAGCTCTAGAAGCTGTAGATCTTAGCGATTTGAGGCTAGAACCAATGATGAAATGCTTTAATGGTTTTCTAGAGAACTCGGAGCTTTAACTGATTCTGATGGAGATTTTGGTCTTTTTTGAATAAATTTTCTGGAATGTTTGAATATTTTTCTTCTCTCTGTTGTTTAGACACCAAATAAAAGTTATTCATGTAGAAACTGGACTGAAGTTCTGCTTCTTTTCACACTGAGCCCGGTTCTGGTCGGGTCCAATGAGATGGTCTACAATAAATAAGTTTCAGACGGTCTCTGTTTCTCACTGCGTGGTTTGAAGTGATCTGCTGTGGGAAACTCTTGAAGCGTTTCTGATTTTATATTTTAGTATTTCTAATGCGATGCTTCAAAATATAATAAATAAAACGTTGCAAACAGACGTTCAAGAACAACAGACGGTTCATGGCTGCTCCTGCCTATTCTCGCTGAAGAGCCATCTTGGGGCGGCGGCGGCCATCTTGGGGCGGCGGCGGCCATCTTGGGGATCTCGGGAGTTTACATTTCACAAGTAAGATGCACATATCGCTGTTTATAATATTACCAAACAGTTTTTGTGTCCACCAGTAAAAAGCAGATAATATTGGAGAGTGTTTGGTGTAAGATTTTGGAAATCTGAACAAGTTTGAATTATTGCCTTATATTATGCACACAAGGTGGCAAAGACTGTTATTTATGTGTAATTGTTTTAGTTTTAATGTTTCATAAAGACGATGTGAGGAAGAGGAGGGAGAGACGAGTCACTGATGAAGGTGTGGAGCTCCTAGAACATGAATAAAACATGTACAGGCATTATGTACATACGCATATTTAATACATATTATTCAGTATCAATCATGATTGAATTGTTTATTGTTAATTACGGAGCCCCTTAAGGGACACGGGGACGTTTTCCTTTTGCGTTCCCTCGCAGTGACGTTCTGATCAGTTCATGTGACTGAATACTGTCAGCCTTTCTCATCATACTTTCTGCTATAATAGCAGGTTTTTCCATGGATGTTAATATGAAATATGTGAAGTTTTATATCTTCCCATAAGTAGGAAAGAAGAGAAACTATATCTGGACTATTATTACTGCGGGTAATAAATCACCTGACAGGTCTTCTATCAGTTTTTGCACCAATCGGTTCATAAACACTGTGGCTGTGTTCAAACCAGACCAGCAAATATTGCAGAAATGTTATTACGAGAGAACGCAAAAGGAAACTTCCCATGTCCCCTCCAGGGCTCCGTAGTTACCCGGACAGCAGGTGGCGCTGCTGGACTGCATGTCAGGTTCTAAATTGGTTATCAGCCAATCAGAGCACAGGATTAATGTTCAATATTGTGACCAATCAGAATCACAGAAACATTTTATTCGGATTCAGCAAACAAAACCTCGAAGGAATAAAAGCAGAGCGCGTCCCGTGGTTCCGTTCTGGGCTGTGATTGGTCAGCGGGGCGCCGCCTCGTCCTCGCCGCTGTGCGGACCCCGCCGGGCGGACAGGCGGTCCGGCGACTCGCGGCTTCTCGTGCGGCGGCAGAAGGCGGCCAGGTCGGCCAGGTCGGCGCGGAACGACGGCGTGTAGAAGCCGTAGATGACGGGTCGCAGCAGGAGTTCAGGTTCCCGAACACAAACAGGGCGTGGTGGACGTACTCAGGTGTGACCCGCAGCATGCCGGGCTGGAACCAGTACCAGATCCCCAGCAGGTAGTACGGCGTCCAGCACACGACGAAGGACAGCACGATCACCACCGTCATCTTCAGCGTCTTCATCCGCGCCTTGGGGATGACGTCAGTGCCGCTGCGCCGCAGGGGCGACTCACCTGCTGGCAGGGGAGGAGCTGTTCAGCAATATGAAAATATGCTTTCCCTCTCTATTTTCCTCAAATGTTATCCTATTGATATGAAACTCATACCAGCAATTAAGGGAACAAATGTGATCATGTAGAAAAAGCTATTTCACTCGTAACTGTTTGTGTTTTTAAGCTTGGGTGATGCACTTTTTGGCAAAATGAATTTTGAGCTGCCGATGTTTGCATGCCCTGTTTTTCACCTCAAAAGTGTCGCACAGATTTGAAAGTCACTCTAGTAGCTCAGAGCATACGCGTCATTGTCTAGAACATTTCATATAACACATTACTATCCTAATTCTCCAAGTTGCAGGACATGCATTTTCTGGCAAGGAACATTTGGAGGCCCCTGCTTGACCTTCCTCACCTCTAAGACGACTATTTGGTCTTAGACATGCATACTTCACAACACAGTAAGAAATATTCAATAAGAACTCGTCCATCCTCTTCCGCTTATCGGGGATCAGGTCACAGGGATAGCAGCCCAAGAAGGGAGGCCCAGACTTCAGAGTGGGGCCCCAGTGACCCGCATCCGGGCGAGGAAACACGAAATCGAAAGGTTTTCTTCATCATTGGAGTCTTCAGGCTGCACTTTGTCTGGTGCTGTCTGCCTTGGGTGGCCCTTCCCTGGGCATGAAGCACCAGACAGCAGGCGGATGATGGAGGGGCCTCCATCATCATGAGGTGGAGCCAAAGGACAGACATTAAAAACCCACTTTACTCAAATCCAACTCTTAAGTAGTTCACAGCCATCAGTCTGTGTCTGCTGGGGTTTCTTGACTGTGATTGTGGAACCACTTATTGCTGTCTGACCCTTTGTTGTGATATAATTAATTCATAAGATCAAATAAAAACAGGGCATGCAGATATCAGCAGCTCATAATTTGCTATGGCAAAATATGCATCCTCTGCTAACTTGCACAAATAAACAGTTAATATGAATTACATTTTTCTGCATAACCAAAGTAGTTGTAAGAACTGCTGGTATGAGTTTTATATCAATTTGATCATATTTGATGAAAATAGAGGGGATGCAAATCTTGGCACGCTAGAAATCCATATTGCCAAAAAATGCACAACCTGCTAACTTGGAAATGACATTTTCTACATAATGACACTTGTTCCCTAAGTTCCCACTATAAGTTTCATATGAACAGGACAATAGACAGAGGATGCAATATTAGCAGGCTCAGAAATTAAAAACGCGTCTCCCCTACACTAATACACTAGACAGCTAAGCGTGATATAAAATGTTCTACGTAACTGGGCCTCGGTTTGTAAAGCTTTAAGCTCTTATGGTGTTAAAAGAAAAATCTTGGAATTTCAAAGCAGCTGCGGAGAACTTGTCATCACACTGAAAATATGTCTCAATAAACATGAAAAAATCTGTGTTTATTTCAATTAATTTGCAAAATAAAACCCACCATTTAGGGCTTACATGATTAATAAACGTGATAATGTTACGAATATCTATAAAAGTTTCCTCTTCGGTCGGATTTCAGCCCGTTTTCTCATCAATATGCGGCAGTTTAGAGCGATGCGGCGGAGCTACAGGGGACGCATTTCTCAGCATAACAGCAAACGCAACTACAGGTGAGCAGGTGCGTCACATCCCAGGTGTGACTCAGAGTGATAGTGGCGCTGCAGGTGTATGGACCAGGTGGTGTACCTTTGTGCTGCAGGTGCTGCCGGTTGATGTGCAGCAGGATGCGGCTGTAGCAGCAGCTCATCAGCAGCAGCGGGACGACGTACAGCGTGACGAAGTGGAACATGTTGTAGAGCGTCTCCTGCCAGCGGCCAGCGAAGCTGCCGTGGGACGCGCACTGCGTGAAGTCAGCGGCATCCAGACGGATGGTTCTGAAGAGGAAGAGCTGCAGCACAAAACAGAGTGAGAAAGAGCTGCAGCACAAAGAGCTGGCTCAGCGTTTCCTGCCAGGAACCAGCAGCGTGTTTCTCTAATCCTCTGAACATTCCAGCAGGGATTTTCCGTCGCATGGTTTCTTGCAGCTCGTTTTCTCACTGCAGGAACGCGGTCATGTGACCCGCTCATTATATATTCATGTACAGCGTGCTGTGATGGCGCAAGGGTTAGCACACTCGACGCGGACGTCGCAGGTTCGACTCCCGGGCCCGGCGACCTTTGCCCCCTCTCCTTGCCCTCTTTACTGTCAGTCTACTGTCAAAAAATGCGAGCCATTTGCGCCACAAAAACTCTTTGGAGAAAAAAAAAAACGTTTCCTGCAAAACACAGGACCAGTGAGAGCAGCATCACATGATGGCGCTGCGGCCCACACCTGTTCTAATCTGATCAAGCTTATCAGACCAATCCAATGACAGCAGCAGTTTCCATGAGTTTGTTTCTAGTCTCAGCGATTTGGACTTAAAATGAGGAAACAAAAAACATTTCTGTTCATGTTCTGCTTCAGCAGGTGAGAAATGAGACGTTGCAACCTTTCAGACGTAACTTTTGGTTCACAGTAAAACATTCACAATTTGCACAATGAAATAAGTGCTGCAGCATTAGATCTTGTGAAATATTGAATTCCACAGTTTTCTCACTTCTCCAGTGGCTGAACTGTCGATGCTCCGTCTGCTTCCTGCTGTGACTTTATGTGCATCAGCTGCTGCAAACCTGCCACTTCAAGACATCTCTGGATGATGCTCTGATATGATTCATTAAAACTAAATCCTCTTTCACAATCAGCACTGGATGCTTGAAATGTAGCACATTATCTGCGAGCTGTCAGATACTCCTGTGTCCTGCAGCCTCCATATCTGAGAATGTGCTGACTGACCCGTTTATGTCCTTCACTTCATCCTTCTTTGGCAGAAATGTCTGCTGATCCATAATCAAAACCCAAACCCTAAGCCGGACGGGTGGAGGGCGGTGTCCTGCCCAAGGGGACGAGGTCAAGGATCTGGTCCATGAATGAGGGAAGGAGGAAGCGGAGACCGACAGGCGGACGGCGCCGGACCGGTCCGTCCTGGTGAAGAGAGCCGAGCCAGAAAGCGAAGCTCTCGATTCATCAGTCGATCTACGTTCCGACCATCATCATGAGCTTTGGGTCACGGCAGAGAACCAGGTCATGGATACAAGCGACCCAGATGGGTTTCCTCCACCGGGTGGCTGGGCTCTCCCTCAGAGAGAAGCTCAGAGAGGAGCCGCCGCTCCTCCACCTGGAGAGGAACCAGCTGAGGCTCAGGCTCCTGGTCGGGATGGAGGCTCCCTGTGAGGAGTTCAGGTCCCACAGGGGACAGGAAGACCGCAACCTGCTGGAGGGACGATGGTCCCGGCTGGCCTGGGAACGCCGTGGGATTCCCATTTGCTTAGACATGATAAGCTGTTAGTTTTTACATCTCTTCACTCCGCCGGACTATTCTTATCTAGCTGACCTGCACGGTGTGTGATGCTGCAAACACAATGCATGGCGATGCATCCCTGACCTTCAGTCGCTACAGCAGGGGAGGGAATCTGATTTCCATTCAGGAAGACCAGAGTCAGGCAGAGAATGAGTTTCCTGTCCAGGTGAGACAAACAAGTGGACGGCAACCTAAGACTAAAGCGAATCGTGCCTGAACAGGACGATGATTTCCACCTGGTGAACCTACCTGTGGGGAGGCCAGCAGCAGGCTCAGAGTCCAGGCCAGCAGCAGCATGCAGCGGTTCCTGCGGTGTGCGCTCAGAGCGTCCAGCGGTGCAGGATGGCGTAATGGCGGTCCAGGCTGATGACGACCAGGATGAAGGCGGCGGCGTGCATGGCGAACAGCTTCAGGAAGCACAGCAGTTTGCAGAGCGCCTCGCCGCCGTACCACTGCACCGTGATGTTCCACGCCGCATCCAGAGGCATCACCACAAACGTCATCATCAGGTCTGCCGCCGCCAGGCTCAGCATCAACGGCCGCAGGTGAGACGACAGCCGGCGGCCGCGGCCGCACCAGACGCTGGCCAGCAGCGCCAAGTTGCTGCAGGCGGCAAACAGGAAGAGCACTGAGGTGGCGCCGACCCGGAACTGAGCAGCTCGGGTGAAACTGGGAGGCTCCCAGTCGGTGAGGGGAGGATACTGGGAGACGTTGAGAGGAGGTGGAGGAGACGCACTGGTGGGTGGAGCCAGAGATGACACGTTTCCTGACATCCTGAGGAGGAGGGGAAGAAGAGCGGAGTGAGCTCAGACAGCAGGTCCACTCGGAGCCACACCCGGTTCTGGTGGTTCTGACGGGCCGCCTGTTCTGATGGAGGCAGAATCACCTGCTGAGCTGTGATTGGACACTTTAGAGCAGCTGTTCTCTGCCGTCTCACCTGCAGTCGGAGGTCCATCAGAACCTTCTGTCCACTTCCTGTCCTCACAAGGTCCGGTCCAGATAACGATCTGAGGGTTTCCATGGTAACACCTTCTCACCTCTCAGGAGAAGTCAGGCGATGATGATGATGATGATGATGATGATGATGGCAGCACCTTCACTAGATCCTGGTTCCATTCATCTCCTGCTGCTGATCTGACACCAGATCCATCCAGACGGGACGCAGCAGTGGCGCCGCCGCCGCGCTGCGGCCGCGCCGCGCTCCGGCCGCGCTGCCGCCGCGCCGCGCTGCCGCCGCGCGCGCCGCGCTGCCGCAGTCAGATCAGCTTCAGCCTGACGCTATTTTTAGCCGCTCTGTGTTCACGGTGTCGCCGTGGCAACCTGCTCCAACTTCTCTGATGGACTGTGGAGCCGCGTCCAGATTGTAAACGGACCGAAACATTTTAATCCAGATGTTTGTTTCACTTTCTTCCACTTTTACCAACAGAACCGTCAGAACTCGACCGTCAAACTGAAGAATCAAACCTGATGCTTAGAGACTAACTGCTCACACACATCCGACAGACAGTACAGAACATCAACCTGGTAGTTCTGATCACCTGGTGAACAGAACTACCAGAACCGCCTGAATTCCATCACTCAGAGACTCGGCGTCATCTGGATGCTTTTATTGTGAAGGAGTTGGTGATTTACCTGCTCAGCAGTTCTGAGTCGGTTCTGCTCCTCAGGCCCGCGTCCGGTGTTCTGCTCCTCTCCTCCTCATGTTCCCCCAGAACTCCGACCCAAACAGAACCAGCAGAATCAGGTCCGGTCCAGATAACGATCCACAGCAGCTGATCCGAAACAGAGCATGAAAACTGGAGACCCGGAGCCTGCAGCAAGGGGCGGAGCCTGCAGCAAGGGGGCGGAGCCTGCAGCAAGGGGGCGGAGCCTCCAGCAAGGGGCGGAGCCTGCAGCAAGGGGGGAGCCTGCAGCAAGGGGGCGGAGCCTGCAGCAAGGGGGCGGAGCCTCCAGCAAGGGGCGGAGCCTGCAGCAAGGGGCGGAGCCTGCAGCAAGGGGGCGGAGCCTGCAGCAAGGGGGCGGAGCCTCCAGCAAGGGGCGGAGCCTGCAGCAAGGGGGCGGAGCCTCCAGCAAGGGGGCGGAGCCTGCAGCAAGGGGGCGGAGCCTGCAGCAAGGGGCGGAGCCTGCAGCAAGGGGCGGAGCCTGCAGCAAGGGGCGGAGCCTGCAGCAATGGGCGGAGCTTGCAACAAGGGGGCGGAGCCTGCAGCTGCTGAGGGTTAATGTGTGTCAGTGTGTGTGTGTCAGTGTGTGTGTGTCAGTGTGTGTGTGTGTGTCAGTGTGTGTGTGTGTCAGTGTGTGTGTGTGTCAGTGTGTGTGTGTCAGTGTGTGTGTGTGTCAGTGTGTGTGTGTCAGTGTGTGTGTGTCAGTGTGTAAATCTGAATCTTTAAAAACATCCATTTGAGACGCAACAGGAAGAATTTATTGATGAAGCTCAATCTGTCCTCTTCCTCATCATCTTCCTCCTGCAGCGTCAGGTGTGAATGAATTAATATCAGGACCTTCTGGGTCCAGAACCTTCTGGGTCCAGAACCTTCTGGGTCCAGAACCTTCTGGTCCAGGAAGCTGCTGACGCTTCAGACTGTCAGCCTGAATCAGTCTGAGTCATTCTGGTTCCGGTTCTGATCCAGATCAGATTGGATTTAAAGTGTTTATCATGAATAGTTACTCCAGATTTAGCGTGAAATGAAACAAAATGAAATGTTTTCAGATCAAATTGCTTCCGATGTTTAAAATGTTCACAAACTCAAATTTGATCTGAAACAGGAAGTTCCTGAAAAGGTTCAAAGATCCGCGCTGATTGTAGAGACAGGTAGGTGGCGCTGTCTCCGGTGGTGTATTCCATCTTTAATGGGGAAAACGTTCTGCCAGCATCACAGCGCCCCCTGCTGGCCGACCTGCTTCTAGTTTTTAAAAATTCCACAGTGATTATAAAATAATATTTACAATAAATCACAATGCAATATTTTCTCTGACTCCCAGATTCAAACCCAGGTTACCAGGGTTACCAGGTTGCCAGGTTACCAGTGTTGCAGGTTGCCAGGGTTACCAGGTTGCCAGGTTACCAGTGTTGCCAGGTTACCAGGGTTACCAGGGTTACCAGGTTGCCAGGTTACCAGGGTTACCAGGGTTGCAGCAGGAAGCCATGATGATGCAGAGCTGATGAAGGTCTGACATCATCAGTCCATTGTCCAATCAGAGGGTTACATCAAAGAACAGAGGCGGGACCTCCAACTGGCCTCTGGTGACCCTGACTTCCTGAGATCACCTGAGCAGGTGGGGTTGGGCTCCACCTGCTCAGGTGAAGAAGCTTCACTGAAACACAAAGAGTTTGTTTCAATAATTCAAAAACTTTATTGTCCTTAAAAAACAGAACAATCAGCAGATGTGAGTTACCTGTCTGTGCTCACCTGGAAACAAACAGGTAGCTCTCACCTGCAGCTCCAGTCGACCTGCTGCTCAGGTGCAGCAGGGGGTAAAGTCCAGCCGACTCACCTTGCTGCAGCTCCTCTGGTGGTTCTGAGCTGAAACACAGACGGACTTTTCTACACCTGGACTTATCAGATGAACCAATGAAATGCTGTTATCTTACAGGTGTCGTCCAGGTGTGACTCCGCCCTCTGGATCAGCCACTGCCCGTCCACTTGAGCTCAACTCAGCTGCTGCACCTGAGCACAATCAGGTATAACCATAGCAACAAAAGACAGAAAATGATAAAGGTCAAACTGACCTGGAGACTCCGCCCTTTGCTCATCTAAATGCTGATTGGCTGCCAGACGTTGTGCCACGTCAAGCTTCCTGTGAGAACAGCAATGAGACCGAATGAGACGCTGAGCTCTGGGTTCCCTCATCCGCAGACACTCACCTGTCGTCCTGGTGACCAGGTGAGCTGTGGGGTTGGGGCAGATGTGGGCGGTGCCTGTCGGGGCGTGGCCTCTGAGGAGAGGAGAAGGAAAAAAATGGACTGATTTCTAACTATCAGATACCTGAAGCTGGGTGGGAGGAGTCAGGATGGGAGGTGCTGCAGGTGAGGTGCTGCAGGTGAGGTGCTGCAGGTGAGGTGCTGCAGGTGAGGTGCTGCAGGTGAGGTGCTGCAGGTGAGGTGCTGCAGGTGAGGTGCTGCAGGTGAGGTGCTGCACCCGTGTCGCAGTCAGACTGAGCTGCAGAGCTGCGGTCAGACGCTCCACCAGCCGGTCCTGAACTCCTTCAGCCTCCTGAGAACAACACCATGATCTGTGGGCCAATCTCTGATTGGCTCAACTTCTCCCATTCAGCAGATGGCTCAGATCTCAGGGTGACCTTTCACCTCCAGGTGTGCTACCTTGGATTGAGAGATCGCGTTCAGAGCCTGTTGTAGAGCTCAACAGCTTTCTGCAGCTTCTTCTGCCTCAGGTAACACTCAGCCAGACGCTCACACACCTGGACCTCAGCCAGGCGGTCGCCTGCACAGGTGGAGACACACAGGTAACACACCTGGTCCTTAACAAGCACAGGTTGTGTGCTAACATCTATTCTTTGTTGGCACACCTGGTCCTCGTTAGCACACCTTCTCTTGGTACCTGTGTCTCTGAATCCCTGTAGAGCCAGGATGAGCTCTCTGCTGCCTCCTGGTGATCCCCAGGTGACTGCAGGCGATGGCCAGGTTACTGAAACATCGAGCCTGATCACCACGGCAACCTTGAGAGCCTGCAGGTACACACACCTGAACGTCACACTGAGAACAGGTAAAGGTCAACGCCTGAGTTGAATGTTTCCATGGCTCACCGTAGAGCCGCGCCGCCTGCCGGTGCGGCTCCACCGCTGAGCTAAAGTCGCCTGCGCCGTTAAGCGCCGCTCCCAGATTGTGCAGGACTTTGGCCAGCAGGGGGGGGCGGTGAGCTGCCAGCTCCACGGCTCGCCGCAGCAGCTCACGCCTCCTGGAAGCACTGATGCGGCAGTAGGCCACGCCCACCGACAGGTACAGCTCACCTGGACAATGAGGGAGTTACTGACGGGCGCTGCAGGAAGTCTCAGCAGCCCCTAGGACCAGGAAGGGTGATTACCCAGAATGCTCAGGTCGCTGACACTGCTGCTCAAACTCAGACACTCTGTCAGCAGGCTGCTGATGTCATCATGGGTTGGACAGATCTGATTGGACCAGTGACTTCCTGCCTCTCTAAGGGCGGCGGCTGCAGAACCAACATGGAGGCCATTTTGTAACTCTGCTGCTCTGAGGAAAACTCTGCACCGCCTGGGGCCAGTCCTGCAGCAGACATGACACGAAACACCTGGAAACACCTGGAAACACCTGGAAACACCCGGAAAACACCTGGAAACACCTAGAAAACACCTGGAAACATCTAGAAAACATCTGGAAACACCTGGAAAACACCTAGAAAACACCTGGAAACACCTGGAAAACACCTGGAAACACCTAGA
The DNA here is from genome assembly GCF_027474105.1 of Poeciliopsis prolifica. NCBI lineage: Eukaryota > Metazoa > Chordata > Actinopteri > Cyprinodontiformes > Poeciliidae > Poeciliopsis > Poeciliopsis prolifica. Next base: position 363,866 of record NW_026562523.1, read on the forward strand.
AAACACCTGGAAACATCTAGAAAACCCTGGAAACACCTGGAAAACACCTAGAAAACACCTGGAAAACACCTGGAATAATACCTAGAAAAAACCTGGAACCTAACTTACAAGAAAATTGGCATTCAGTTGGTTTTTCATTAGGTTGGATCCTGGTTCTGACCCGATTCTAATTCTGACCCGGTCCTGGTTCTGACCTGGGTTCTGCTGCAGCAGCGGCCCAGCTCCATGCAGGCGTCGCCTTCGCCACCTCCGTCACCCTGTGACCGGTAAAGCTGAGCGGCCCGCAGGAAGTGGGATGCGGCCTCCTGGTACTGCCCAAGTGCATTGTGGGCCAGCGCCGTGTTGAACTGCAAATCTGGGAGCCGCTCCGCTTTTGGACCGGGCTGGTTCCGGCGTAGGAGGTCCAGTCCTCTCTGAGGTCGGCCCGCCTCCACGTAGGCGGCGCCCAGGTTGAAGGAGCAGGCGCGCAAAACCTGAGAGTCCTGCAGCTGGACACACAGGGGCAGGATGGGAAATGGAGTTCTCACACCGCCAAAGGACTACAAACCGCTACACACCACCAGCTAATCTCACCTGTCTGACTCACCTGTGCAGCGGCCTGCAGGGCCTGCTTGAAGCAGCGCAGCGCGTCCTGCGGCCGGCCGGCCTGCAGCGCTCGGTGGCCGGCCCACGTCCGCTCCTCCACCTCTCCAGTCTGCTTCTGCTGCCTCCTGCTGCTCCTCTTCACCTGCTCCCTCACCTGGAGGAGACTCCTCGGAAGCCATGTTGGATCTGCAGCAGATGTGCTCACCTGGATGAGAGGAACAGATGTTTCACTCCTGGAATCTGATTCAGAACCAGAACCCAATCCAGGTCCGGTCCAAGCCTCCATGGGGCCCCAAGCCAAATGAGGTTTTGGGCCCTCTGGTTCTGCTAACAATGTGGACCGGCTGCAATCAGGAGTCCGATCATTAGATTGTTCAAACACCTGCTATAAACTTATTGCATCTCTGGCTGTTTACATTATATACATGTACAATAGATACATTTATTTGACCATCTGATTTATGGACCCGTTGATTTCTGGGAGCCGATTTCCTTCATTTTGGGGCATCGTGATCGGCCGATACTGACATGTGAAGCTGATCTGATGTCCATCATCCAGAGATGATGGACATCTCTGGATGTCATACCTGGTCTGTCAGTTGGACTGACAGACCAGGTCAGTCTCAACGTTTACAGCTAATATTCACTGTTAGCAACTCAGAGACTTTGCTGCTACATTCAGAAACATTTCAGACTCAATAAATTCATATGAGCCAAAATCAGCAGGTCAAAGGTCAGAACCAGGAATCGGCAGAAAACTGCAATCGCTGCAGAAACACATTCAATTCATTTCTCTTCAGCTCCAATAGCTAAAATCTAATTTATTCCAGGTGAGTCTTTCTCCCCTGGAAAGTGGACCGGTACCGGGTCGGTTCTGAGCCTCCAAATGATTTTTCTTAGCAGCAAACAGCAAATCAGCTGCAGCAGAGAGCAGCTTGCCCTGCAGCTCGCCCTGCAGCGGCTGCAGCGGCTGCAGCCTCTCAACATTTAGCTGGTCAATATCAGAATCTGATCAGTTTTAATTATTCATATCAAACCTCTTCAAACAGTTTGAGCCAAAATACCTCAGAAATATCCACCAGGAGAATCAACTCATTAACCTTCAAACTCAGTTTCACACAAAGACGCAGCTTCAATGTTGTAGAACTGGACCGGACCGGACTGGACCGGACCGGTCGTCAAGGTCATTTCTGTTAGTAGCTTTATTATCTTTATATTATAAAGACTCATTAAAACAGACTTATCTTGGCTCTTTCTGTTCCTCCTCTTCCTTTCCTCCCTCCCTGAAGGATCCCCCTTTTTTGACATATTTTTACTAACTGACCTTCTGATTGACCTTTGGATGCAGCTCGTCACCGTGAAGCATGCAGTACCTACCATGGCCACCAGGGGGCACAGGAGCAATTTATTATCTTCTTTTTATCCATAAAATAATAATTTCTACATTCATTATCAAATATATTATTGTAAAAACTAATCACTTCATAGTGAAATTGTGTGTTTTTGATAATATTATAATGACAGAAATTATTACTGTCAGTGGCCCTGGCTGGGGCCCCTCAGTGGCCCTGGCTGGGGCCCCTCAGTGGCCCTGGCTGGGGCCCCTCAGTGGCCCTGGCGGTGCCTTGGATGCCTCCAGGTGCTTCAGGTGTCACCTGTCCAGCAAAGCTGTGAATATTTGAGCCGTATTTGGACATACAGCGTTTCTAAAACACGGACTGGCCCTTTAATTCCGCCAGCTGACTTTCATGCTAAGCAGGATAATTATTGCTTTTATTATTTATTTTATTCTGTCTTTGTGTTTGTATTTCTCATGTTTTTACAGTTTTTAGGTGATAATGGAGCAATATGAGTAAATATCGAATGATCGGCGCCGCGCCTCTGATAACTGCGAACGGATTCAAAACAGTTTTTAAATGTAACATAATAACTAACCAGGGATTACCTGGTTAACCTGGTTAACCAGGTAATCCCTGGTTAACCAGGTTAACCAGGGATTACCTGGTTACCAGGGATTACCTGGTTAACCAGGGAACCAGATGATCAGCAGAAACTCACCTGCTGCTGAAGGTGGAGCTTCTCACCTGGTCACAGATCGAAACTTCTTGAAACATCGGAAACAGCTGACGTCATACCGACGCTGTCAGTTTGGTTCGGTTGCTATGGTAACCGGGAAGCGCAGAATGTCATCACTATTTGATCTGAGTCATTTCAAGGAAAAGAAAGGTTCTGTTTCCTGTTCTGCGGACTGATGAGGCTTTAAAATAAGTTTAAAATTAGCTTTGACTGATGAGACAGAACTACACAGACCAGAATCCAACGCGGCAGCCTTCTGGCCAATAGCAGAAGCGATACTATCGAGGCTGATGATTGGGCCAATCAGAGAGCGGCGGGAGCTTTCAAACCTCAGACAGGAAGTAGCTCGAAGCGCTGAAGCTCGTTTTGCTGATTTAAGGCTTTGCAAACACATTCGGGTCCAGTTTTCTCTTCTGACCGAACCGGGCGGCATTTCACCGGCCAGAGAACAAAGAACCGGGACAACATGTCGGAACCAGCAGTAGGAAGCCGCTGTGAGTTTTATTAATTTCTCATCTCGTAGTTTTATTGATCAGATCGGAATGGAGCTTCAGGGATCATGGAATAACTTCATAGTTAATCTCTGCTGCAAGAATCAATGTGGCGCAATTAAAACCCAGAATCGCTTAATCACCAAGACTCACCTAAAGCCGGGGCTTCTGGTTCTGGTTGTGGTTCCGGTTCTGGTTGTGGTTCCGGTTCTGGTTCTGATTCTGGTTGTGGTTCTGGTTGTGGTTCTGGTTCTGGTTGTGGTTCCGGTTCTGGTTCTGATTGTGGTTCTGGTTCTGGTTGTGGTTCTGGTTCTGGTTGTGGTTCTGGTTCTGGTTCTGATTCTGATTGTGGTTCTGGTTGTGGTTCTGGTTCTGGTTGTGGTTCTGGTTGTGGTTCCGGTTCTGGTTCCGATTGTGGTTCTGGTTCCGGTTGTGGTTGTGGTTCTGGTTGTGGTTCTGGTTCTGGTTGTGGTTCTGGTTCCGGTTCTGGTTCTGGTTGTGGACTCATGCAATCTTGGTTCTCCTGCGAATCTGACCTCGGCCTGGGTTGTTGGAAAGTTCGGTTCTTTTCAGAGAACCGGCTCTTGGTACGGCTCCTAAAGAAGAGCCGATTCTTTCGGCTCTCAAACATTTGATCATCAACTGCCTGAGCAAACATGAATGTTTTCATATGAATCTATTTTGCACTCAATGTTTTATGAAAAGTCTTGCTTTTGTGTAACATTAAGGCCTGTTATAAATGAATATTTTAGTAATCGAGTAATGTATCAATTATTCCTATGTTTAATCAAATAATCTGATGAAAAGCTCTAAAATATAATATTGGTAAATCTGGCATAACAGCAGTGTTAGTATCAGATATCAATATCAGCCCAATTTTTCATATTTGAGCTTCTATACTATTTACTTTTCTGTAGTTTAGAAAATTAACTGTAACAATAACATCTCAGATTCTAAGTCAACCTGAAGAAAAGTTATATGAGAATCTGAAATTATATTAAATTTAATAACAAAGATTCAGGATCACAATACGCTTATAAAAATGTCTCTGCTCCAGCTTTTAGTTTATGTTTTCATCTCCAGTCTGTTTAATAGATGAACTCTGACCTTGGCCCTAACCTGTCAAGCTTTGGGTTTGAGAAAACGGGAATGTGGCCTGGTGATGGGGTCACGGGGTCATGGGGGGCAAATGAACGTAAGCTGGGAGGAAATGGACCAGGGGACGTCAGTAAGACATGGCCAGCAATACGGGATGTTTACGGCGCCATCGTTCATCACGCTGAGAAACTACCGGCCGTGAGCCGCCATGACGCCGTTCAGATGATAAGCTCATCATCCGGGATGAACGGCGTCCCGGTCATCAGACGGTTCTGGTTTCACTTGGCAGAGAAACGTCACTGAGGGGCCGTAAAGCTGCACTGAACCATCAGCTCCTCCGCTGGGTTCAGTCTGTCCTCTACCTGCATCAACACCTGCAGCTCCGAACCGGCAGCTCCAGAGGAGAAAAGCTGCCGGACTCCAGGCATCGCCCGTCATTTTAAGGACGCTGATTGGTCCCCAAAACCATGAGAACCCGGATATTACACCGATCAATTAAATCCCCACTGGCCGAACTTGAAGACTGGACGTTATGATGACAACACTTGGCTTTCGTCAACAACTCGGAGGCGGAAGTGAGAGCTCTGTGCAACGCAGAATGTTCCGGCCGGAACACGGCGCTAAATAATAAAATAAACTAACGAAGCTTTGAGGCAGGCGCATTTTCCTCCAGGAATTTTAATAATCCAGAAACTAATCATTGGAGGGATCGACTGGCCACATCTGTTTGCAGAGTATTGCAAAACCTTAATGAACCATAACAAAAATTCATTATGCAATACCTTTATATAATAAGTTTTGATTTTGTGATTTTTATTAGTGAAATGTACAAATACATTTTACTGAACTACTTTAAACTGCAGCCAGATGCTGATTTATATAAAGGTGTCGGTCAGATTGAGGGGTTCCCTCCTCACTGCTTTCTATTGACTGAGGGGACGGACTCACCTGGCCCCCCCTCTGTTTTCACTTAAAGGTATCATTCCATGTACTCGCATGTGATTGGCCACAAGGCTGCTGTGCTGCCAATCAAAGCTTAGCTCTGTTGTGAGTGAGGTGGAGCCACTGAGAGTGAGAGCTGAGCATCAAAAGGAAAAAATGTCTTCTCCACTAGTCTCAGGTGTGTTTTGTTCTGTTCTCCTCCCAGATGAGCGTCTCACAGCAGAGCAGATGGACGAGCAGAGGGTCCAGAACGTGGCCTATCAGTACCTTTGCAGGCTGGAGGAGGCTAAAAGGTCAGTGGTCAGAACCAGAAGTGGTCTTGGTGCCTCCATGTGGAGGTTTTCTCACTGGGACCCGTGTTTCCTGCCCAGGTGGATGGAGGCGTGTCTGGGGGAGGAGCTTCCTGCCCCAACCGAGCTGGAGGAGGCGCTGCGTAATGGAGTCATTCTGGCCAAATTGGGGCAGCACTTCGCTCCAACCGCCGTGCCACTGAAGAAGATCTACGACCCAGAACAGCTCCGATACCAGGTTCAGTACCGGTTCTGTTCTGGTCCGGTCGAGAGACCACAACATGATGATCTGAGGTTTTTGTGTTAAAGTTCAGAATTTTACTGTGAATGTCTTCTAGCCCTGTCACAATAAACGATAAGTCAATTAATCGCACGATAAATTAAAACTATCGACGTCATTTCAATTATCGTCTGTATCGTTTCTTCCTGCCTTTTTCTCTTCCTGTTGATGACACTGAATGAAAAAGGCTCCACTCCACTGACCCTCCCTTCCTTATTTCTTAGTGTAATGCCCAGCGCGCTGCACCATCTGATGTCGCTGATTGTCGCCCTTTATCAAAACACATTAGCTGACAGCAAGCCTCGCTATAACGGTTCGATCGAACCGTGTTGTGTCCAACAATGGACACAAAATAATAAGTCCAGTTCACTAATATTGAAACCAGGCATTAATCAGTTGCTTACTACAATCTTCCTGCAATGCATGCGGCTAGTGTCAGTCTGACTGAATGAAAATCATTATAAACTATTTATGTCACGTTAACAAAGAACAGCTGAAAAGTTTTTTCTGGTAGAAATTTCGCTCCAACTCCTCCCCTAGTTATTTATATTTTCTTTGCATGAAATGTTGAATAAACATTCATGTTGTTTCCGATGTCTGCTGGACTTCGGGTTGCATCGTGTCAGCTGTTCGGGATTCCCTCCGTGTTTCCCCCTCAGAAAGCAGGAGGAGAATCCACGCTTTCTGATTGGCTACCGGTCACATTCAACAGGCTGCGTCACTCTCCCAGTCTGGATAAATCCTTGATTTAGATCGGAGCAACGATCTACCGTAACACACAACGATCTACCGTAACACACGACGATCTACCGTAACACACAACGATCTACCGTAACACACGACGATCTACCGTAACACACAACGATCTACCGTAACACACGACGATCTACAGTAACACACAACGATCTACCGTAACACACAACGATCTACCGTAACACACAACGATCTACAGTAACACACGACGATCTACCGTAACACACAACGATCTACAGTAACACACAACGATCTACAGTAACACACAACGATCTACCGTAACACACAACGATCTACAGTAACACACGACGATCTACCTTAACACACGACGATCTACAGTAACACACAACGATCTACAGTAACACAACGATCTACAGTAACACACAACGATCTACAGTAACACACAACGATCTACAGTAACACACAACGATCTACAGTAACACACGACGATCTACCTTAACACACGACGATCTACAGTAACACACAACGATCTACAGTAACACACGACGATCTACAGTAACACACAACGATCTACAGTAACACACAACGATCTACAGTAACACACAACGATCTACCGTAACACACAACGATCTACAGTAACACACGACGATCTACCGTAACACACGACGATCTACAGTAACACACGACGATCTACAGTAACACAACGATCTACCGTAACACACGACGATCTACCGTAACACACAACGATCTACCGTAACACACGACGATCTACAGTAACACACAACGATCTACAGTAACACACAACGATCTACAGTAACACACAACGATCTACCGTAACACACGACGATCTACAGTAACACACAACGATCTACCGTAACACACAACGATCTACAGTAACACACAACGATCTACAGTAACACACAACGATCTACCGTAACACACAAGGGACAATCTCAGAACGAAACGTTCTCAGATTGTCGTTCTGGGTAAAAAATCCTGTAGTTTGAACTATTGCATCATTCAGTCGGATTCTTCTCTATTTAAATCTAATGATTACTGAAGGGCAATAAACTATACAGACTTCATGATCTGCACTCTTTTGGTTGAATGCAGTATTTATTTCCACTTTGGCTTCATGTTGTTTGGTTGGTTTTTTTTTTTTTTTTTTTTAATTTTTATAACATAGAAAAATAAGACAAAAAACAACAACAACAAAAAACAAGTGACAGTGAATCACTCAATACAGATTCTCATTAAGTAATGTAGTCCCCAAAGCAAACAAACACAAATTAACAATAATAACAATGATAAAAATAAATAAAAAAACAAAACAAAAACCTCAGCAATCTGCACAATTCTCTTAACGCCCTTTGTAGTGTTTCAGAAACTCGGTCAATGGTGACCATGTTTCTTCAGATTTCTCTCCTTTTCCTCTGATAATGTAAGTGAGTCGCTCCAGAGCCACACGATGTCATCTCCTTCACCTACATGTGAATTGAAGGCATGTCCATTTTTTCCAGTATAGAGATATTAATCTAGTGTCCTGATGGAGTCCAAAGTCAATCAATTTTAACTGTCTGGAATTAAAAACACAATTCTCCGGATAAATACCCAAAACACACATTTTGGCCTCAGCAGGTACATTCACTCCAATGATTTCTGACAAAGTTTGCGTAACCAAGTTCCAATATTGCTGTAACTTTGGACACTCCCATACGCAGTGAAAGAGAGAACCTTTCCAACCAAACACTTACAGCAGATATCTGGGATGTTCAGTTTAACTGGAGTTATGTAAATTCTCATCAACCACTTGAATTGAAGGAGTTTCATTCTTGTATTGATTGACTGTTTTTGGGCCTTTACTCATGCAGTGTTCCAGTCCGCTACTGGTATCTCTTCTCGAATGTCAACTCTCCATGCATCCAGTTTATCTGCAGTGGATTCCTTATCATGCCTTAGTAAAGCTAAATAAAATAAAGAAATATGACTTCTCTTCTCTAGATTTTCTAGCACAATATTCTCTAGGTATGACAGTGGCGGTCTGGGTTCAATCTTTTTATGTTTAGACATAAGAAAATGTTTAATTTGTAAATACTTATAAAAATGCTTCTTTGAAATGTTATATATTTGACATAATTGTTCAAATGTAAGAAGCCTGTCATCCTTATAAAGATCTGGCAGTTTCTTTATTTGCCCAGCTTTTGAAACCTCCATCAGCTGTTCCTGCCTTAGAATCTCTATTCCCCCAGATGGGTGAGAAAGAGGAGATGGATCAATATATATATATATCCAATATATTGATGGGTCCTATACCAGACATCAATTGTGTTTTTTAGAAAGGGATTCTTTGTCATTTTTATCAATTGCTTTGGCTTTGCGGAGTACAAATACAGATTTAATCTAAGGTTTGTTGTTAATTGTTTAATTTCCATCCAAGCTGGGTGTGTTTCAGTTGAAAAGTAGAACATGGCTGAGTGTAACTGGGCAGACCAATAATACAGTTTAAGATTAGGGAGTTGTAACCCCCCTCTCTTATATGGCAGGTACAACAGTCTCAACCTTTTTATCATTTCAAATAAATCTACTAAAAATACCATTTAATCTATCAAAAAATGTTTTGGAAGAGGCAAAGGAATTGTCTGAAAAAGATACAAAAATCATGGTGATATATTCATTTTGATGATATTTATCGGGCCAATCATCGATATGGGCATTGTCATCCAATTATTCAGTGACTCGTTTACTTCACTGACCAGAGGGTCATAGTTTGCTGATACGATTGTTTCAATGTCTGAGGTGATTTTAACACCAATACACAAATCCCTCCCTTGCATTGATAAGAGGCGATTTTAACACCAATACACAAATCCCTCCCTTGCATTGATAAAAGGCGTCTGTACAACCGGGTTCAGTCTTTCATCCCTGTTCAGAAATAGAATAGAGGACTTTGAATCATTTATTTTGTAGCCAGAGAACTGACCAAATATCTCTATTTGTTGCATTAAATTTGGGATGCTAACGGATAAATTTGTCAAAAAAATTATCAGATCATCAGCATACGATGCCAGTCTATGCTCCTGGTCTCCCAGCTGAATGCCAAATAGATCCGTTTGCGTTCTGATCATCATTGCCAAGGGATCTATAGCTCAGACAAATAACACCGGAGATAACGGGCAACCCTGGCAGTGGAACGTTCTAACATGAAAAGTTTAGAGGCTAAATTATTTGTCCAAACACTGGCTTCGGGAGTTGCATACAAAAGTTTAACCCATTTGAGGAAATTGCAGCCAAATCCATACCTCGGAGAACGTTAAATAGATATGACCATTCAATTCTATCAAAGGCCTGACGAGCATCAAGTGATAATGAAGCTGTATCTTTAGCGTCAGATTTCTCATGAATTATATTTAGGACTCTACTTATGTTGTGAAACCCTTGACGTTTTGGTATAAAGCCATTTTGATCGTTATGAACTAAATATGAGATAAAGTGGTCCAGTCTGTTTGCTAGGGCTTTGCAAAGTATTTTAGTGTCCACCCCCATCAGACTGATTGGTCTAAATGAAGAACACTCCTCAGGGGATTTACCAGGCTTTGATATCAGTGTGATCATTGCATGTCTCAAAGGTGGGAGAATTTCCCTTTTAAATGCTTCTTCATACATATTGAAGAGAGGAATTATAAGTTTTTCTTTAAAAGTTTTGTAAAATTCAATAGGGAAACCGTCAGGCCCAGGAGCTTTACCACTGTTGATACTTTGTATGGCCTGTGAGATTTCTTCAATCGTTAAATTTGTATCCAATTCCTTTTTTGTCTCTTCTGTAAGGGTCTGGAACTGAAGTTGATCTAAGAATATATCTTGTTCGTCTGAAGCGCAATAGTACTCCGATTTATATAGTTTTACATAGAATTGCCTAAAGCTGTCGTTAATTTCATCTGGATCCACTGTTACCCTGCCAGAGGGGGTCTTTATACTATTAATTGCTCTTTCACTCTGCATCTTCTTAATTCTCCACGCCAATAATTTTCCAGCTTTCTCTCCTTGGTCATAATAGGATTGTTTTAACCACATTAAACTTTTTGCTGCTGCCTCATAAGATAATTTATTATATTCAGTTCTCAAACATAATTCATTCTGCTTTGTTTGGTCATCATTGGTGTTCAAGTCCAATTCCAGAGATTTTATTTGTTTATCCAAGATTTCCAGCCGTTTCTTTTGTTTGTTTTTTGTACTTGTATAGCTAAGGATTTCACCTCGAGTATAAGCTTTGAATCCTTCCCATCTCACTGAGGCGCAAGTCTGATCCGTATTTAATTCAAAGTATCTATCTTCTCCCCTATTAGTCTGACAAAATTTGGATCTTGTAGCCATTTTACTTGAAACCGCCAACGGGGTGAATTATGCACCAAGTTTTCTATGTAAATATTCAGTGAGACAGGTGCATGATCACTGATCACTACGCTGTCATACTGACATTGTTTGATCATTGATAAAAGCTCTCTTGAAACAAGGAAATAATCTATACGTGAGTGGGATTTATGTATACTCGAGTGACAGGAGAATTCTACTTTATCGGGATTTTGTTCTCGCCACACTTCCACCAAGTTAATATCCAATATATATTGACTTATTAATTTTTTAGTTTGATTTTTATAAGCATCCAAGCCAACCGATCGGTCAATATTCGGGTTTAAGGTGCAGTTAAAGTTTCCTCCAATTACATAAAATCCTTTAAGGGTAGCTATCGTAAGAAACAGATCTTCAAAAAATTTTGGCTTATTTTCATTTGGGCCATATAAACTCACTAAATTTAAAGTAATTGAGAGAATGTTACCCTGGACAATTACATACCTACCAGCTGAATCTTTTATTGTTCTTACAATTTGGAACGGCATGCTTTCATGGATCAAAATAATTACGCCTCTTGCATAATTATCATATGACGCATGTATCACCTGGCCCGGCCACCTATTTTTTACAAACTTTATCTCACAATTAGTTAAATGTGTTTCTTGAAGGAAAATTATCTTCGATTTAAGTTGTTTAATCCTATTTATAACCTGTTTCAGTTTAGTTTGTTTCCTAAGTCCTCTCACATTCCAGCTTGTAATTTTTATGGAAGAGATATGAGTACTAATCTGTTCCATCCTTTGTTTTTTCCTGGGATGTTAATAGCAATGCATGATGCTGAGTTAACGGAAAATACACAGAGATTTGGGTAAAATAAAACAAAAAGTTAAATAAGAAAAAAAAAGCCCTGAAAGTGACACATAACCCTTAAATCCCCCCCTCCCTTACTCAGATTAATAAATTGGGGCTTTTGCTAATCCACTAATAAGAGGAGTAGCTGAACTATGAAACCCACTTCAAAAGCATCAGTGGTGCTCATGAATCATACACCATAGTAAAAACATTAATACAGCGAACCCAGAAATAGCCATAAGAGGCGTTTAACCAAAGATATTTCGTATTAATATGACATAAGTAACCAGCAAGTACAAAGGTATTTGTTAAAAGCGTTATACGAACAGATAAAACTATCCTACGTGCAAAAACAAAACTAAACAAAGTCACTCTGTAGCTGCCTATGACTTATACATACATCAAAGATTAACTGGCTACTGTGTCAGCTGAGATAGAGAAAAACAGCTATCAGATATCAGCAGCTGATTCTGTGGTTCAGGACCTGAGCCGCTCACCAGTACAGTCAGATCTATCCAGTGTATGTGCGGAGGAAATCCCCAGCTTCCTTAGGAGATGAGAACAGCTGTATCTTCCCTTGTGGAGGATCCTCATTTTGCATGGATTATATTGAAACCCGCGGAACATTCCCTTTTCAGCAAAAGCTTTCCTGATGTATCGAACTCAGCTCGCTGTCGGATGGTTTCTGCTGAAAGATCCTGAGTGAAAAACAGTCTATTCCCATCGTGTTGGATATTGCGTTGTTTTGTAGAGCGGAAAACAAATTCCCGATCTTGGAAATTCAGGAAACGAATGAGGACGGCTCTGTGCAGGTTCGGTTTCGGAGGCGCCAGGCTGCGGTGGGCCCTCTCAGTGATGAAGGCTCTATCGGTCTCCAGCCAGCGCGGCAGCATCTCCCGTACAAACTCCAGCAAAGGCCGCTGACCCTCAGCGCTCTCCCGGAGCCCAAAAAGGCGCAGATTCTTCCTTCGGCCTCGATTCTCCAGGTCGTCGGTCTTCGCCTCCAAGTAGGATATTCGCTTCAGGGTTTTGGCAAGATCCGCCGCACTAGTTTCTAAAAGTTCCTCCACCGACACGATTCTGCTTTCAGCTTCCTCCAGTCTAGTAGCATTAGCAGCAACATTTTGTTTCACCTCTGCTATGTTTTTCTCCAGAGAGGCGATGGACTTCGTCATTTCGCCCATGCGGTTATCTATGCTGTCCAGATTGTTTCCAAATCCGCCGAACTCCGAATGCAACGACCGAAGCTAAGCTAACACCGTGCTAAGGTCACACATGCTATCAATGCTAGCGGCACCCTTCTTGTCCTGGTCTATTCCCGAAATATCAGTTTGAGCTAATTTTTGGGAGCCGCGTTTTCGTGTGAAAATATCACAATCCTTAAGAGTAGTAGACTTTGACATCTTCAGGTCCAAAATAAGTTTCTAATCCTGGGGTTTTTCGAAGTTTTGGTGTAGGTTACACGGAGCATCCACTTTAAGCTGCCATCTTGGCTCGTGGCTCCACAGCGCCCATGTTGTTTAGTTTTTATTCAAGTACATTTATTGTTAATGGAGACTGAGAATCTATTTTATTTGTGGTTTTGGTTGTTTTATTTATTTTGTGTATCAGTCCCAGTGTTAAGTGTCTTTGGAAAGTAAAGTGTTTCCATCTTTGGCAGAAAATCGCATGTATTATTACATAATTTCCATTCAGTGTGAAAAGGTCTTCAAACAATATTATCGTTTATCTCAATAATTTTTTGAGACAATTTATCACCTAGCAAAATCTGTTATCGTGGCAGGCCTGTCTTTCAACTATGAATAGAAGCATTCAGGTTGTACACTTTTCAAATTTTCCATCAGCCACCTGGATTTCAGAATGATGGCCATTTTTTCAAGATGGCAGACAGATGAACTTGGATGAACTTTATGTCACACCCTGTTTTACTCATCCGCCTCTTGAAAGTTAAAGTGATAAAATGCAGCAGAATCAGAAATGGAGGACTGCTGTTCGCGAGTCTCAGACCAGGAAGGAGAAACAGAGACGTCTTAGCGTTAGCATTAGCTTCTGTCAAGTTTTTATGTTTAGTAGGGTTAGCTTTCGGTAACTTTCATGTGTAGAGCAGATTAGCATTAGCTGAAGTAAGATTCTTGTTTGCTGATCAGTGAACTTTTTCTTTTTTTACTGCTAGCCGTGGCTAACTATCAGTAGCCACCGCTACTGATAGTTTTAGTACAAACATAGTTTTAGTACAAACATATTTTCCACTGCAACCACGAGAAGCCGGAAAAAATCAAGAAAATGTTTTATTTCTAAAATATGTAGTCAGTGATTTTATCCAGGGTTTCCCCAGTAAACCTGCTCAGCCCGGCGCCGAGGCGTCCGCCGCCATTTTATAGTAAAACACTTCAAGTTGACAGGAAATGTAAAAATATTAAAATGAATATCAATTTTGCACTTCTATTTAATCCACATTAAGTCAGCGGCTCCTTCGGGCCCCAGGCCTTCAGGGGCCGTAAATGATCATATTTTAACACAGAAACATAAATGTAACATCTATTTATTGAGATGATCAATGCTGCTGAATTTGATTTAATGGTTTCAACATAAATCAAAATAGTTTAAATTGAAGATTTTAAGGAGCTGGCAAGTTTATTTTGTAAACAATATTCATAATTAGATTGTTTTGTTACCGTAGCAACAATCTGATGCTGTGAGTTTAATCTTTGACGTTGAGCCGTTTGTTCACAAATACAAATTAATAAACTGTAATTAGAACTGATAGTTTTCAGGTTGGCCAGTTAATCTACTTTAATCTCTCAGATTAAATCCAAAAGAAGCCGTTAGAGGTTCTGATGGTTTAGCAGCAAGAGGGGCCCGTAGGTCAGGTTCTGCCCCGGGCCTCATGCAGCCTTGGACCGGCCCTGCAGGATGAGCAACAAACAGATTTCATTTAGTGCTGCTAGGTTCAGGTAAGCTAACACCTGAGCCAGGCCAGGTTCTGTCTGCAGGGGAAAGATTGAGCTGAATTACTGAGTCCTGCACCATTCCATCAGAAAACCCAGCAGCCTTCTGGTTTTGGAATATTGGTTCCTTCAGGTTCTGGTCCAGAAACCGATCAGAACAGATTCCTCTAATCGATAACATTGATCTGTGCAGGCTGTGGGTCTCCAGTTTCGTCACACTGACAACATAAACCACTGGAGGAACGCAATGACGACCCTGGGCCTGCCTGCGGTCAGACAACCTTCACAGGATTGGTCACTGCTTGGTCAGCTGATCAACTTCACAACTCATGATTGGCTGTTCATGTTTGCAGATCTTCCACCCTGAAACTACAGACATTTACGACAAGAAGAACATGCCTAGAGCAGTTTACTGCATCCACGCCCTCAGGTCTGTCTGTCTGTCTGTCTGTCTGTCTGTCTGTCTGTCTGTCTGTCTGTCTGTCTGTCTGTCTGTCTGTCTGTCTGTCTGTCTGTCTGTCTGCTCACCTGTCTGTCTGTCTGTCTGTCTGTCTGTCTGTCTGCTCACCTGTCTGTCTGCTCACCTGTCTGTCTGTCTGCTCACCTGTCTGTCTGTCTGTCTGTCTGCTCACCTGTCTGTCTGTCTGTCTGTCTGCTCACCTGTCTGTCTGTCTGTCTGTCTGCTCACCTGTCTGTCTGCTCACCTGTCTGTCTGTCTGTCTGTCTGCTCACCTGTCTGTCTGCTCACCTGTCTGTCTGTCTGTCTGTCTGCTCACCTGTCTGTCTGTCTGTCTGTCTGCTCACCTGTCTGTCTGTCTGTCTGTCTGCTCACCTGTCTGTCTGCTCACCTGTCTGTCTGTCTGTCTGCTCACCTGTCTGTCTCTCGTGTTTCTGCAGCCTCTACCTGCACAGACTGGGTTTGGCTCCTCCTATTTATGACCTCTATGGAAAATTAAAGTTCACAGGTAAATGTTGACAGACAGGTGATTGTTGGACTCAGTTGTGTTTTCCAGGTAGCATCAGCAGCCAGCTTGAGTCTTGGTGCATATTTGGACCAATCAGAGAACAATGTTGGTAACATGTGACTCTGTAGATGAAGAGATCAGCAACATGGAGTTGGAGCTGGATAAATACGGGATCCAGATGCCGGCCTTCAGTAAGATCGGCGGCATCCTGGCCAATGAGCTGTCTGTGGACGAAGCCGCAGGTAGGAGGGCTCCAATTGGCTGGGAGCTCCCGGGTAGAGGTACGGGTCTGACGGCACGCTCTGCCCTCAGTGCACGCGGCCGTGGCGGCCATTAACGAGGCGGTGGACCGCGGGGAGGTGAGCGGCACGGCGGCGGCTCTGAGGAACCCTGCGGCGCTGCTTTGCGACCTGCAGGAGGCGCTGATGGCCGCCTACCAGGAGGCGCTGAGGGATGCCAGGAGGAGGAAGGCACAGCGAGCGGCTCACCAGGTCAGCTGTGATTGGTCGAAGAAGAAGCGCTGCCGTCCAGTCGGCTGCTGGTTCTGACCTGCGTGTTTGTGAGCAGGGAGGCCGGGAGGAACGAGACATGTATGAGGAGTTCCTGAGCCGCCGGAGATCCAGGAGCTGATCGGCAGCGTCAACGGTGAGAAGATGGCAGGTTGACCAGAGAAACGGGAGATGAATTTAACTCTGGTCAAAATAAGACAGTCAGGAAATGATCAGAAAATGACAAAATATGATAGAAATAAAAACCAAGACATTAATTTCATCTGCTGTGATTTTCCCCCAAAACACCAGAATCAGTGAAGCACCAACATCCACCTCTCCTCCGCCCTCTTCACTGCTGTTGACCCAAAACCTTTGACCCTTTTCTCATCTTTACTGTTTTGAATTGAAGATATTTACATGAATAATTAATTACAATTAATTTAATTCAGTTCAACTTCCTGGAGTTACTAACTGGAATTAAGATTCAACTTGATAAAATCACAAAATACTTGGTTGGTCCTACAGGGGCCCTGGTTGGTCCTACAGGGCCCCCCGGTGGGTCCTGCAGGGGCCCCCGGTTGGTCCTACAGGGCCCCCCGGTGGGTCCTGCAGGGGCCCTGATTGAGCCTCCATGTGTGTTGCAGTGCGGTCTGCGGTGCAGCAGGTGGACGAGGCTCTGGACGCTGCCAATGAACTCTCTCTGCTTGCTGCGCTGCAGCGGCCATGTTTGGCCCTCAGGGGCCTCCGTGGCTCCAACGGTACCTGGTACCTGGATCAGCTGCTGGAGGACCGCCAGCAGAAGGCGCTGGTATAAAACCCACTTTGACGTTCTGGATTCAGATGTTCTGCTCACCTGTGACAGCTCAACCTCTGACCTCTGACCCAGGATCTGGGCTCCCCGGATCCTCTGGAGCCGGCCGAGCTGCAGGAGAGCATCGCTGCTGCCAACCAGGAAGCTCAGAGCGCCGCGAGACGTAGGAAACACCTGTCTCACCTGTCCACTGGTCTCACCTGTCCACCGGTCTCACCTGTCCACTGGTCTCCCAGGTCTCCTGGCGGTGCAGAGCGTCAACTCGTCGCTGCGGGGAAGCGATCCCAGGCGCACCGTCAGCTGTTTGATGAACTCTGACCTGCAGCTGCCTGAAGTGTTTCCAACTGCGGCGGCGCTTTACCACCGGGAGCTGCAGCTGCTGCAGAGACGCACCACTCAGGTAGACACACCTGGGACACACCTGGTCCAGCAGGGAGCAGCTCAGTTCTGTCGGTCCTGTAGCTTCCTGTTTTGTCCTCCAGGGGGAGTTGCACCAGGAAGAGCTGTTTGTTGCTGTGGAGATGCTGTCGGCAGTTGTTCTGACCAATCAGAGCCTGGAGGCGGGACATCTCCAGCAGTTCAGCTCCTCATTGGTCAGTCCGTCTGCAGGACTCTGTGATGTGGATAGCGCCCTCATGGACAGGTGAGAGCAGATCGTCTACCTGCTGAGCTCCACAGCACCTGATGATGATGATGATGACGACGAAGAGGTCTGTGCTGCCCAGGTATATGCAGCACCTGGCAGGTGTGAAGCAGCAGGGGGGTGGAGCCATACTCACCTGGAATCAGTTGCAGGAAGGAATAAACAGTGTGAACAGCTGCGCTGAGGACGAACTCCAGCGTACGACACACACACACACACACACACACACACACACACACACACACACACACACACACACACACACACACACACACACACACCATGCTGATGCACCTTGTGTTTACCTGTGTGACAGAGTTCCAGGTGGTCGGCCTGATAAATGAGGCGCTGAGGAGAGGAGATGTCCAGCTGCTGCTGTCTGCTCTGCTGCTGCCCTCTGGTGGCCTGCAGGGCGTCATACCTGCCAACGCCTGCAGGTACCTGGCGCTGCTGACCAGCTGCAGGCACGACAAAGCCCAGGTGAGCGCACAGGTAACAGGTCATCAGCGATTGACTTAGGGATCCTCATTATTCTGCTTCTGTCCAATCAGACAAGTAGAGGCCCAGGAGCTGAGCTGTGGTTGGCTGATATCCAGGAAGTAGTGAAGCAAGCCAATCAGCAGAGCCAGAAAGCTCTGAAGCGTGAGTCCGATCAGAACCACTCCCGACCCGCTTCCATCCATCAGCAGAACCTTTCGGTTAGCTGAAGGCCTCGGGGCTCAGAACCTGTTGACCCACCTGTGTGGTTCTGACCCGTTCCTGCAGTGTGCCTGGCGGTGGCAGCCGCCAACCAGGCGGTGAAGGAGAACCGGGCCCAGCAGACGCTGCGGGTTCTGTCTCTGCCGGACCTGCAGCTGCACGGCGTTCTGCCCGACTGCGCCGCTGCCTACCAGCAGGAGCTAAGCAGCCGTCTGGCAGACCGGACCCGTCCAGGTGAGGCCCGTCCAGGTGAGGCCCGTCCAGGTGAGGCGTGGACTCTAGTGAAGGTTCTGCCGTGTCCAGGTGCGGAGCGGAGTCCATGGGTCCGGGTCCGGCTGGACGACGGGTCGTTTTATTACTTCCACCTGAGCCGGCTGGAGGGAAGCTGGGTGGTACCCGATGGTTTCCGGAACCACAGCTGCTTCTTGACCCGACAGGACATACAGGTGAAGGGGCGGGCCTGTGGCTGCACCTGGTCAGAATAGATACCTGGACTGAGCAGGAACCAGCCTAACCCAGACAAGACAGCAGCCGACCAGACGGTTCTGGTGCTATAGCGCCATCATCCTGCTAATGCGAACCCTTTGAGTGCAGCCGGGCCGGGCGGCGCCGGACCGGACCCGACCGGGCCGGACCCGACTGCAGCGGTCAGAGGGTCTGGCGTAGACTGAGAGGCTGACACAGTTCATGTCTAGTTTCACAGGCTCTGATTGGCTGGAGCTTTTTGAGTTTGTCTCTGATTGGCTGGACAATGCTGTTGGAAAGCATGTCACGGTTTCATTTCAGTCGTTTCTTATCAATAATTATTGGTTCGTTCTCTTTATTAGTGTATGAGCTGATGCTACCCAGCTAGCTTAGCTCACCTCTGCCTCCCAGAATGCTTTGCGTTTCAGTAAAATTATTGAATATTCTGGCTACTGACATTGATTATGTCTGATACTTTTGGTTTATTGTGAGGTGATTGGCTGGAGCCTGACTTGTTGTCGCCCCCTGCAGGAAGTAGTGAGCAACGTTTCAATATCCTACAACCGCGGCATTTTGTGGCGCAGCAGCGCCGCCCTGGTGGTTGGCCTTCAGGCGCGTTGTCGGGCTTCTTGGTCAGGCAGCAGCTGGAGGGTCGCCGGCGCTACCTGATTGATCAGAGCGCTGCTGTTGTCATCATCCAGGTGAGAGCTGCGGCCGCTGCCATCGGTCGCATCATCATCATCATCATCATCACCGCCTCTCTCTGTTCTTCAGTCTCATTGGAGGAGGTTCATCCAGCAGAGGGCGTACCGCCGCCGGCTGCAGCTCCTCTACAGGAACTGGAGGACCATCGTCAAGGTAAGCGATGGTTTTACAGCTCTGGGCCGTCACAACATCTTCACTCAGAGACCCTCAGGTGAGCCTGGGACTCACCTGGTCAGGGTTTCGCCCAGTGTATTATAGGCCTGGCAGCCCGCCATGCTTTACTAGCCCCACCGCCAGGCTAAGCCTTTCTTGTTGATGTTTTTAGGAAAATAATAATTTCAAAAATACATTTTAAAAAAATCACTTTTTTTGTAAAGCCAGGTTGCAAGCATGTCTGTTGCTCTGAGCACTTATGATGATGTAAGCATTTCACTATAAACTGAAAAGATAAGTTGAGAGTTTCTGCATTTAATCCGGACCAATCACACTGCTAACCATATGAAATGTTTTTCCACTTAGAAAGAGTTGATGAACCAGAGATCTGAGAAACTCGTCCCATAAACTCAGGCAACCAAATCAGTTTCTGTGGCTCTTATTGAAACGCAACACAGAAATGTTAGCGTTGCTAAAGCCACATTAGCAGCTCATTAAATGAAATCTGTTTGTTGCTCATCCTGCAGGCCCGGGGCAGAACCCTGAGGCTGCACGGGGCAGAACCCTGAGGCTGCACGGGGCAGAACCCTGAGGCTGCACGGGGCAGAACCCTGAGGCTGCACGGGGCAGAACCCTGAGGCTGCACGGGGCCCGGGCAGAACCCTGAGGCTGCACGGGGCCCGGGGCAGAAACCCTGAGGCTGCACGGGGCAGAACCCTGAGGCTGCACGGGGCAGAACCCTGAGGCTGCACGGGGCAGAACCCTGAGGCTGCACGGGCAGAACCCTGAGGCTGCACGGGGCAGAACCCTGAGGCTGCACGGGGCAGAACCCTGAGGCTGCACGGGGCAGAACCCTGAGGCTGCACGGGGCAGAACCCTGAGGCTGCACGGGGCAGAACCCTGAGGCTGCACGGGGCAGAACCCTGAGGCTGCACGGGGCAGAACCCTGAGGCTGCACGGGGCAGAACCCTGGGGCTGCACGGGGCAAACGGCTCAAACTTAAAGATTAAACTCACAGCATCAGATTGTTCCTATGGTAACAAAACAATCTAAGTATGAATATTGTTCTTTGAAGTTTTACAAAATAAACTTGCCAACTCCTTAAAATCTTCAATTTAAACTATTTTGATTTATGTAGAAACCATTAAATTAAATTCAGTGGATTGAATAGAAGTGCAGATATTAATATTCGTTTTAATCGTGTTTTTTGTTTCTAATACGGTTGTGCGTTCAGGTGTTGTTGTCCTGTTGTATATAATTCGCCGCTGCATCCATCCATCCAGATCCAGGCGCTGGTGAGGATGTGGATCGCCAGGAGGGCATTTCTGACCCGGCTCCGATTCTTCAGGCAGAATGTGAGTTTCTGTGGTTCTGATCTGAACCCCGTACTAAATTCCGGTCCTGATCCAAACCGATAAACACACCAGGTGCGTGTGACGTGTCCATGGTAATGGGGTGATCCTTCAACAGGTGGACGCTGTGGTGAAGATCCAGGCGTTTTTTCCGGGCCAGCCGGGCCCGGCACCAGTACCGCCTGCTAGGTAGGGCTTGAATGACTTCATGTTTCTTAAGGTCGACTACAACATGATAAAAGTCAAGTCAGTCTACATGAATGACGTCATGACAGTCGAGGTGATGTCATAACGTCACAAGCGCAAAACGCTTCACAACAACTTGGAGGCTTTAGCTGCTAATTTCACAGCAATTACTGATAAAAAGCTGCTTTTATTAAGTCTTCTTTAGTAAGAATTGAAAGAACAAGAAACAGAACATTATCACAAACTTTTTTGTGAGCAGCAGAGAAATGCCGGGTCGGACTTTTTTTTCCCCCAAACACCGGCTGATACTGATGATCTCTGGATTGCTGCACTGACCTCAGTGGAACATGTCAAACCAAACCAATGCTGGCCGGATCCCGTTTGGCTACTGTTGGATCCAGAAATGGTCTCCATCAGAGTGAAGCTTTAACTTTGTTTCCAGATGTTGTCAAACAGAATTTTTATAAAAACGCAGAGCTGCCAGGTTAGAAGCTTCAACATGCAGAGTGACGCCGATCAGCTGGAGGCATGAAGACGCCCGACATCCTGACGCATTGTCACACTGTGCTCCGGTCGTCTTTTAGTAACACTCTTTTGGCACTAGTTGCCTTTATTTGACAGGAATCTGACAGTCCCAGCGAACCGGGTCTGCGGATACCGGGTCTGCAGATACCGGGTCTGCGGTCTTTCTGTGCAGGGCGCCGCGCTAGCTGCGCTAGCCTACACTAAGCAACACCCCTATTCCAGTAGCCTTTGCTGGGATTTTATGTTTCTCTTTGGTAAATTATTTACATTTTTATACAATTCAAGCTTATTATTTTTGTCACGTGTTTGTGACTAGTCGACTGGCTCAGTAAAAGTCATTGCAGAGTAAAGAACCGACTAGTTGGTGCAACCCTTACTGCGTGGTGAGTTCTCAGTGCCTGATTGGCCGAGCCACCGGTCATCACTAACTAGCTCCGCCCCCTCCCCAGTGCATTCGGACACGCCCCCCCTGTCTGTGATCAGGAGGTTCCTGCACCTGCTCGACCTTGGAGACTGTGACATCAGAGAGGAGGCGGAGCTTCTGCGGCTGAGGCAGGAAGTGGTGCGGAACATCCGCGCTAACCGGCGGCTGGAGTCCGACCTCGACCTGATGGACCTGAAGATCGGCCTGCTGGTCCGGAACCGGGCCACGCTGCAGGTGAGAGCTATTCCAGGTTCTGTCCCGCTTTGCTGGTTCCGTTCCGCTTTGATGGTCATGACTTGTGCCTCCAACAGGAAGTGGTGTCCCACTGCAAGAAGCTGACCCGGAAGAACAAGGAGCATCTGTCGGACCTGATGGACATGGAGAGAAGCAAAGGGCTGAAGGCTCTGAGCCGCAACCGCAGGGAGAAACTGGAGGCCTACCAGCACCTGTTCTACCTGCTGCAGGTGAGTCCGGCCTGCCGCAGGCGAGTCCGGCCTGCCGCAGGCGAGTCCGGCCTGCCGCAGGCGAGTCCGGCCTGCCGCAGGCGAGTCCGGCCTGCCGCAGGCGAGTCCGGCCTGCCGCAGGTCTGACAGCGGGTTGCTCTGCTCCAGACGCAGCCCCTCTACCTGGCCCATGTGATCTTCCTGATGCCGCAGAGCCGCTCCACCTGCTTCGTGGAGATGCTGGTCTTCAGCCTGTTCAACTACGGCTCCGACCGCAGAGACGCCTTCCTGCTGCTGCAGCTCTTTACCGAAGCGCTTCGATACGAGATCAGGTAACTTTCTATGATGTCATCGAGCAGCCGTCTTAAGGCTGTGACGTCACTCTGCACCTGAACACACCTGTGTGTCGTCAGACTGAAGGTGGAGCAGCCGCAGGAAGTGATTACCGGGAATCCCACCGTCATCAAGATGCTGGTGAACTTTTACCGGCAGGCGCGCGGTCAGAACGCCCTGCGAGACTCCCTGGGTCCGGCGCTGCAGGACGTCCTGTTGGACCAAACCCTCAGCATCAGAACCGACCGCTGGAGGTCTACAAGACCTGGATCAACCAGACCGAGACCCAGACCGGACACAAGAGGTGAGACACCGAGGAGGACAAGGTCATTAGGTCACAGTAGGGCTAACCTTTCTGGCTCTGTCCCATCAGCTCTCTACCCTATGAGGTTTCTGCGGAGGACGCCCTGACCCACCCGGAAGTCCAGCGAAGAATTGACATCGCCATCATCAACCTGAAGAACCTGACGGACCGCGTCCTCAAAGCCATCACCTCCAGTCTCAACAAACTCCCGTAGGTCCCCGACTTCCTGCTCTCTCCCGTTGGCGCCTGACCTCCTGACTTATTTCTGCTGATTGATTGGTGGGCAGTTTGAATGACGGCTGGTCTCTGTGGATGGCAGGTACGGCCTTCGTTACACAGCCAAGGTTCTCCGAGACGCCTTGAAGGCAAAGTTTCCTGCAGCCAGTGAGGACGAGCTCTACAAGGTGAGTCTTACTGGAATACTCCCAGTGGCTCCCAGTTTGACTGGATGGTGACTGCGCCTCTTTAGATTTGAACCGTTTCAGAACTAAATAATCAAACCTTCAGAACAAAATCTGGATGTTCATCTCAGGTTGGTCTGGATTGAACAAACGTCCTCAGGATGAATTTCTAGTCCGGCTCTGTCCTCTAACCGGGACGCTCCCTGCAGATTGTGGGAAACCTGGTGTACTATCGCTACATGAATCCGGCCATCGTGGCTCCGGACGGCTTCGACGTGGTGGACCGGTCGGCCGGATCCGCCCTGCAGCCGGAGCAGCGCCGCATCCTGGGATCCATAGCCCGCATGCTGCAGCACGCCGCCGCCAACAAGCACTTCCACGGAGACGGCTACCACGTTCACGCCCTGAACCAGTACATCACCCGGACCCACGGCAGGTTCAGGTACAGACGCCAGCAGCCGTGGGTCAAAGGTCAGGGGAGGCGTTGCTGATGGCCGCTTATGTTCTGTTGGACAGGAAGTTCCTGCACGGCGTCTGTGACGTTCCCGAACCAGAGGAGCGGTTCGGCATGGACGAGTTCTCTGAGCAGCTGACCGTCAACAGACCCGTCGTCTACATCTCCGTCAGCGAGTTGCTCAACACTCACAAGGTGAGCCGCAGCAGAACCGAGACTCTTTGGGCCCAGAAGGTCCCTGTGGTTCCGGGGAGGCGTCAGTGTTGCCAGTTTTCTGCGTTTGACGTCGTATGTGAGCCGTTTGTCTTTGTGAACGAGAAAAATCGTCACGTTGGTTCCATCTCAACGTGACGATAAAGTTTCATTGCAGCAATGTGTTGTTGCTGCAACGTTGCAGCAACACGTTGCTGCTGTTGCCTTTCTTAAAGGAACAGTGTCACGTAAAATCAAGTTTTTCGACATCATGTTACAGACGGGGATTGTTTGTTTTTTCATTCATGTTAAGGAACCATTTGGGTCGCCGCGGCAACCATTTGGGTCGCCGCGGCAACCATTTGGGTCGCCTCGGCAACCATTTGGGTCGCCGTGGCAACCATTTGGGTCGCCGTGGCAACCATTTGGGTCGCCGTGGCAACCATTTGGGTCGCCGTGGCAACCATTTGGGTCGCCTCGGCAACCATTTGGGTCGCCGTGGCAACCATTTGGGTCGCCGTGGCAACCATTTGGGTCGCCGTGGCAACCATTTGGGTCGCCGTGGCAACCATTTGGGTCGCCGTGGCAACCATTTGGGTCGCCTCGGCGACCATTTGGGTCGCCTCGGCAACCATTTGGGTCGCCTCGGCAACCATTTGGGTCGCCGTGGCAACCATTTGGGTCGCCGTGGCAACCATTTGGGTCGCCGTGGCAACATGTGGACACACCTAGTCTTGGCTCCGCCTCTGAGACAAAGTTCTCTGACGCTCACTAACTCGCCTGCAGCAGGCCGGACTCGGCGAGGCTGAGCTGCAGTTTCCAGCCAGTCCAGTTGCAAACGGCATCATGGAGAAACGTTGTTGTGATGACTTCCTGAAGGTGAAGCATCAGAAGGAGGAGCAGCTTCTTAAAGAGACAGGCCCAATTTCAAGACATGAAACAAAGACGTTGAATTTCTTTTAAATCAACTTTAAAAATAAAATGGCTCCCGGAGGATTCATACGTACCGTCGCTTTAAGACATTAAACTTCTGGACCTGCTGCCTTCGTCTCTGCAGCTACTGCTGGAGCACCAGGAGGTTCTGTGTCCCGACCCGTCGGACCCGCTGAGGCTGATCCTGAACGACCTCGGACCGGTTCCCTCGCTGCAGGAGCTCAACGGTACCGTTGGGTCTGGGTCGGGTCAGGCAGCAGCTCAGTACTGTACAGGTGTAAACTGGTCCTGCTGGGTTTGGATGTTGGCGCCTGGTGTGACGAGTTTTTGGGGTTTTTGATCCTCAGGTGAGGCGTCAGCTGATCCAGGGTCAGAGTTCAGTAAGATGGAAGTTTCTCTGACGCTCACTAACAAATTTGATGTTTTGACGACTCTTCTGAACAACCGGACGTCCGAGGACTGCTGCTCAGGTAGCTCTGCTCACCTGTCCAGGTAGGTCAGCGCATTGTTTGGTTGTGCTCACTTGTGGTTCTGACTTCAGCACCAAGCAGCTGATCATCGACGTCATCAGGACTCAGCCAGGCGACTCTCTGAGGGACATCTTGAAAACAAAGACCTCGCCTGACCAGGTGACCCTCGACACGACCGGGCGACGCTCGCTCGCCTGGGGCGACGCTCGCTCGCCTGACGCGACCGGGTTCTGTTTCCAAACAGGAAGTGTGTCACGATTGGCTGGTGCAGCGGCGGGTGCGGCGGGACGCTCAGATGCCAGAGAAGATGAAGAGGAATCCGTCTCTGGTTGCAAACAGCAACCTGAGCCTGGAGGAGAAGAAGAGGAAGATCGTACGCAGCCTCCGCCGCCTGGAGACGCTCGGCGTTCTGCGGCCGCCGCGGGCCGAAGAGCAGCTCCTGCAGATGGTTGCCAAGGTAGCGGCCTGACCGGAACCGTCCCGATCCGGTTTCTGCCCTGAATGAACCCGGTTTGTCCTTTCAGGACATCCGGCAGCAGCGTGTGCGTCGCCAGCGGCGGGGGGCGGAGCTTCACAAGCTGCAGCAGACTCTGAGCCGCCTGCAGGAGAAGAGCAGCTTCCACTGCCAGCAGGTCGACTTCTACAGGCATTACATCACTTCCTGTCTGGACTACCTGACCACCGGCAGGTGAGACGACACGCCGCACTTCCAGAGACCCGATCGGTTCTCAGGCCCCGACGGCGCCGTCATCGGTTGTTCTGTTGCAGCAAAGGGACCAATAGGAACGCAGCAGAGAGCAGAGGGAAGAAGAAGCTTCCTGCTGTGAGCTACAGCGCCGCCCGGCTGCAGGAGAAGGGAGTGCTGCTGGAGATCGAGGACCTTCCAGCCACACAGTGAGGCGGGACACACAGAGCGTGACATCACGATGACGTCACCACCATGCTGACCTTATGACCTCTTCCAGGTTCAGGAACGTCGTCTTCGACATCACACCCGCCAGAGACGGGAAGCTTCAGCGTCAGCGCCCGCTTCCTGGGCGTCCAGATGGAGGACTTCCTGCTCCGATACCAGGTACCACCAGAACCGGGTCAGAACCAGAACACAGACCAGGTCTGCCTGACATTAGGAAAACATCTCAGACTGAACAAAATGGCAATGTTTGCTCTCAACATCTTTAGATCCAAAGATTAACGAGTTTCAGCAACTATATTAATTAATGGGCAGAGAAAACCTGAACAGAAGTTTCTGAAATATTAACTTTTTTTGTGGGATTCTTGTGGAGTGACAGTGACCCAGTGCAGTTCTGCCTGGTCCTGGTTCTGGTTCTGGTTCCACCACGCTCCAGCTGCTGTGTTTTGTGCCCAGGATCTGCTGCAGCTGCAGTACGAGGGGCGTGGCGGTGATGAAGATGTTCGATAAAGCCAAAGTCAACGTCAATCTGCTCATCTTCCTGCTCAACAAGAAGTTCTTCAAAAAATAAACCAACAAACGCTCTCTCTTCTCACTCCTATCTTTGTCTGGTGTCTCACTGCTTGACTAAATGAAAACCTGTTGCCATTTTGTCTGGAGTGAGACATCTGTTCTCCACTACTATCTGTTGTTTAAAATGTGCCTCAGTATGTATCAGAGTGAGGCTTCTGTTTTACTCCTATCTCTATTTGTCACTGTTTGATCAGAGTGAGACCTCTGTTCTACACTATCTCTGTATAAAACTCTTATGGACCTCAAGGTACATCAGAGTGAGACCTCTGTTCTACACTATCTCTGTATAAAACTCTTATGGACCTCAAGGTACATCAGAGTGAGACCTCTGTTCTACACTATCTCTGTATAAAACTCTTATGGACCTCAAGGTACATCAGAGTGAGACCTCTGTTCTACTACTACTGTCTGTTTCAGCGTTTTTTTAACACTCCGAATTAGTCAACTTAAGCAGAGTGAGTCATCTGCCCAAACACATATCTTTGTTCTAGATCACACTATATTATTTGGTCCATAGTAATACATCCTGCTTCACTGATCTTTGCACTTTAAAGTTTCCACTGGTGCATCTGAGGACTTGATCAGAGTGAGCCCTCTCCTCTTACTCGCCTATCTGTGTAAGCTACAAGACGCTAACAACGGATGCAAACTGAAGCTTTATTTTGAAAATCTGATGCACTTCCTGCAAAATCGTCTGTGGGCGGAGCTTAGTTCAGTTGGACAGATTTCATTGGTCACTTTAGTGATGGCAACGTTATTGAGTGGTGATCTGTAGCCATGATGTCACTTCCTGTCTAAAGGAACATTTTAATCTTCAATAAAACGTCTTGATGTTTCGCAGTTTGTGTCCTCAGCAAGTTTCTGACCTGGTGGTTGGGTTTGGGTCGTTGGACGTGATGTTCTGAAATTATTCTGTTGGTTTCTGACCGACCCAGAAATCAGCGTTTCCTTGGATGAAAGTTTTATTTTCTAACTGTTGATCCGAAAGAACCGGGTCTCTGTCCATCAGAACCGCGGCGCGTCAGCTTGTTGTGTTCCTTCAGCAACATGAGCTGCAGGAGAATCAGAACTGGTACCAAGTCCTGCTGGGACAGCCAATCAGAAAACATCTCTAAAACCTCGT
The DNA here is from genome assembly GCF_027474105.1 of Poeciliopsis prolifica. Classification (NCBI taxonomy): domain Eukaryota; kingdom Metazoa; phylum Chordata; class Actinopteri; order Cyprinodontiformes; family Poeciliidae; genus Poeciliopsis; species Poeciliopsis prolifica. The sequence goes on from NW_026562523.1 coordinate 392,047, forward strand.
TCCATTTGGTCCTCACACTTTTCCCTTCCACTCAGTTTTCCATCCATTACAGAAAAGCTTTGGATCAAAGTACTTTATTTATTGGTCTGATCTGATTTTCTCAGGTTTCAGCGAAACCAGAACGTCAACGTCACAGGAGTCGAACTCCAGTCCTCCATGTTTTAGATGAGCCTCAGATACAAAACACTGGAATAAAACGGCTTCATCTCCTCTTGTTTGGATCTGACCTTCATGACCTCATTTTTCTATTCAGGTGCAGCAGAGGCTCAGCTAAAGGTTGCAGGGCAGCCAGCGACCCCCCAGGGCTGGAGTTTGACCCCTGATCTACATGAACTGAAACACTCCAGACTTATTCAATCTGGAAGAAGTCTGTAAAATAACAGGTACATTTTTCAGTTCAATCATTGAAATAAGTGTCAGATTTAGTTTCAGCCTAACCCAAGCTGCAGACGAAAACTGACTTGAGATCTGTGAACCTGTAGGTGACGCTGCTGTGACCAGCAGGGCCAATCTTTGAACATCAGCAAACCGTTGAAATCAGTTTGTGAAGCGCAACAGGACAAAAGCGCCACCTTCAGGCTGATTTAAAGTCTAACAGACAGTTGCACCCTCTGACAAATTCATGAAAATAACACCAATGTGGGCGGAGCCAAGTCTGGGGACGAGGGAGGGGAACCAACAGGACAAACCCACTGCAGCAGCTTCAACCTAATGAGGGTTTTAGACAAAAACAAAAAAACGCAGAATTAAACAAATTTGCATGAAAACGCACAAAAAAATAAAGACAGAACCCTGAAGAACCGGTTATAGTTTACCAGCAAAATCAAGTCGATTTTGGGGTTTAGTTACTCTGTCATGGTTTGAGGTTGTTAAAAAAGTTCTTGTAGAGTTTGGTTCTGGCCCAGAAGTGCCTCTGGTCCTCAGGGGTTAAGGTTCACCTCACCTGCATCAGCCTTTCCTCAGGTTCTTGCTGAGCTCTGCAGGAAACCTGCACCAGAGTTCTGGTTCTGAACAGCTCAGCACCTTCCCTGCACTCATGCGGCCTCTGATCCTAGCTGGAGAGGTCCTGAAGATCATCCACGTCAGAGAAATCGACCCAGTTACATTACAGGACCGGTTCTGATCCAGAACACAGTGATGTGAGGAGGTTCATTCATTTCTCCATACCTTGGATGGTGTGTCTTTCGAGGACCACCCTTAACTCTTGGAGACGATGATACCACCAGAACCCAGAGTTGACCACTGGCCGGATCTTGGAGGGTTTGGTCTGAAAGGTTCTAGTCCTCCTCTTCCCTGTGACCCGCCTGGTTGTCAAGTGTCCAGCACCAAAATGTCGTCTTACGGGACCATCTCTGAATCAAACGTACCTCCAAGTTGAAGTTTTAGATGGGGAAAAGTTCTGATTCCCCAAAAGTACCACTCTGACAGCTGCAGGGAACATCCCATTGGATCAGAACCATCCCTTCGACCCAAACCTCAGTGAACAGAACTGATCCAGTCAGGTGGTGTCAAACAAAGCTCACCTCAGTCAACAGGACCTGGTGTTAGCTCGGACTCAGCAGGTACCCATCATGCTTTGTTGCCTGCTATCATCAGTCCCCATTGGACTCAACCACCTTCTCAGCCAGGATCTCCTGGAAGCTGGAGAGCTGCTTCATCTGCTCTGTCTGCATGGAGTGCCTCCTCATCAGCTTCTTCTTCATCTTGAATTCGGGGCCCCGCTTGGGAGATATCGGGGCCATGGGAACCAGGACCTTGTGTCCGCTGTGAATGGGGGAGGTGGGTTTTCCATTGGCTCGAATGTCGGGAATGGGTCTGTGGGGGTTGATGTTGAGAGGAGGCAGGAAGCCGGGCCTGGTGTGGGAGATGTGGTCCAGCAGCAGCGTACCGGACCCGCGGCGCTCCAGCAGACCCGGGGGCCGACGGCGCATGGTGATGGGCGACACCGAGTTGGGGATGTTCTCCAGAGACTCCCTGGATGAGCTGGTCACCAGGGATAACGGGGAGGCGTTATACCGTCGCCGTTCCACTGACACCCGCCCAGAGTCCGGTGAGCCAGGGATGGACTCTGGACAAAGATGAGTGTCAGATTCGTAGTGCTCCATGCGGCTCAGTTTAGGGTGCACCAGGAGCCGGATAGCCCCAGGCCCCCCAGGCCCCCCATTCTCCTGGGGCTCAGGGGCCGTGTTTCTCCGGTACAGGATCTGGTGCTGCTGCACCTTGTCAGCCCAGGACGTGGCAGAAAGGCCGGTGCAGTCTTCGGAGCAGGACCGGTCGATGGATTTGGGAGAACAGGGGTCGTGCGTCTCGATGCTGTGTCGGCGTGACAACCGAGTCCGGACCGGCTCCGAGATGGATAGACCGTTCATCCCGGCGGTGGCTCTGCTCAGATCGCTGCTGGCCTCTTCCTCTAGACCCGGGTCCAGCCGGTCAGGAGGAACTCCGCTCACCACCGAGGGTGCCACCAGGCCCCAGGGCTCCGAGTTCAGCCTCTTCAAGAGCTTCCGAGGCGGGGGCCGCTTCTCACCTGGAGGCCGAGCCGAAGGCAGAGGTAAGGCTGAGGTGAGCGCGAAGCTGAAGATGCCCTCCTCGCCATTGCTCCTGTACCCTGCAGGTGACGCAGTGGCGATCTCCACTTCTGAAGGAGACATGCAAGCAGGGGACAGTTTGTCCACGATGCCGGGAGAGGGTGGCGAGTTCAGGTACTGCTTGGTCTTCTTGGTGCCTGATGGAGATGTGTCAGTAGTGATAATGATCACCTCCTTGCCCCTGGCCTTGCAGGCGTCCAGCAGCACCTGCAGCGTGTCGCGGTCTCCCCTGTTGATGGCGTGGACCAGAGCAGAGGCACCGGCGTAGTCTCTGAGGCTGGGATCTGCCCCGTTCTCCAGCAGTAGGGTCACCACCTCTCGCCCTGCTCGCTCGGCGCAGGCATGCATCAGCGCCGTGCGGCCGCTCTTGTCTGGGATGTTGGGGTCAGCGCCTTTCTCCAGTAGGTAGCGGACCATCCTCTGGCGGGTCTGTGGGTCGTCATAGCTCCCCAGGCAGGCGGCGGAGATGGGTGTCTCTCCCCGTTCGTTGCCTTCATTGATGTAGGCTCCGCCCTCCAGCAGCAGCCGGGCGAGGCGCAGCTTTCCCTGGAACACAGCTTTGAGGAGAGCGTTCCCCTCCGTCTGCAGGGGCCCTCCATCTCCCATGATCCTTTGCCTCTCCTACACCTGCCGTCCACTGGAAGCTCACTCAAGACTGGACATCCTCTCTGAAGTCACATGACCTGCAGGCGAAAGACACGGTACATAGACATGAACATCTAGGGAGACAGAGAAGACTGCTGCCGTCTGATTGGTTGGAATGATCAGTGACATCATCAGATGGTGATGCAGGAGTCATCCCAGCTGCTCTGCAGGTCCATCATCATCATCATCATCATCGTCGTCATGAGATGATGGTCTTGAATGTCTGAGCAGCTGATGTCCTTTGCTACAGGTCATGCACTTCCCATTTCGGCCACAGAGGGCGCGCTGTCAATTAACACTACGGTAGAATTTCTTCTTCTGCTTAGTACAGAACAAAGTCAGTCCAGCCATCCAACATTCATCCAACAAACCGTTCATCCATCCAACCGGTGTTGCCATGGTAACTGCCTTCATTGCTCGTCACTGGTCTCTTACTGGTCAGACTGGGAGCTGCAGTATTGATCCGGATCAGCACGCGCCCTGACCTGCGTGTGTTTCATCAGTCACCAGATGATGATGATGATGAAGCTGTGAAGGAATGCGCCGTCACCGTTGCTACGTCACCGCGCCACTCTGACGCATCACTTTCTATATTTACTCAGCGCCTGCACGAGCGCGTGCGCGTGAATTGACTGCAGCATCGCGCGCGCTCACACGCACGCAGGAAGGAGATGAACGTTGTTTATTCAGCACCATTTGCACGAGCAGAACCACGGGCACGCGCACACTGTTGCATGTGATGATGAAGATGAAGGGGCTGATGAAGATGAAGAAGGATGGAGGGATGAAGAGGAGGAAGGCTCGTCTTACCGCAGCTGAAGAAGCGGCTTCCTCCTCTTCCTCAGCTGGTTCCAACCGACTGACGGAGCCGCTGCGCGACTCTTCCTCTTCCTCCTCCTCCTCTTCCTCCTCCTCTTCCTCCCAGCCCTAATTAACCCTTAGAGCTCAGTCAGATCTGAGCTGATCAGGAAGCAGCCTTACTGTCTCCATAGCAACACTCACTTCCTGGTGCCTGCCGAAGACTTCTGGTCCAGGCGCGGAAACATCCAGAACCAGAACTCAGCAGAACTGCAGTTCCCTCTGCGTCCAGCAGGGGGCGGCAAAGGGAGCGAGTGCCAGTAGCAGAAGTACGTGACTACCGACACACGACCAATCGGATCGTGTGTCCCGTTTGGAGCTGCGCCTCCAGGTGGCAGCAGAGAGCAGCGATGGGCCAGACAGGTCTTCCTGGATCCAGTTCTGGTTCTGACCCGGATTCTGATGCTCAGCCTGAAGAATTGAGGAGTTGAACACCTTCTGTGGACCCAGGAGTCCTGTGGCAGAACCAGAACCTGGAGCCGGCAGCAACAGCACAGGTTCTGCAAAGATGACAGCGATGGAGAGGCGCCCCCTGCTGGCGGGGAGTCAGATTCCAGCTGCCTTCAGATGGGATGTTGAACCCTGGAGGGAAAGTTCTGGTCCTGACCCAATCAGTTGGAAGGAGGATCAGGATCCGATTAGGACCTGCAGGTCAGCTAGAGGTCACTGGGACAACGCGGGTCATGGATCACCTGGTGATGTCACAAAGCGCCTTCGGACCGATGGAGCGTCAACCTGATCACTGAGCTGCTGAAGTTAAAAATAAAATACTGCAGAGCACACACACATACACACACATACACACACACTGTTGCTATTGTAGAATCCCAGTTTCTATGACAACCAGAGCTGAATTCCTGCAGAAGGTTCCCACACACACACACACACACACACACACACACACACACACACACACACACACACACACACACACACACACACACAGACACACACACATACACACACACACAGACACACACACACACACACACACACACACACACACACACACACACACACACACACACACACACACACAGACACACACACACACACACATACACACACACACAGACACACACACAACACACACACACACACAGACACACACCCACACACACACACATACAGACACACACCCTGCTGGTCTGGAGCCGCAGAGGAGAACGCTGCTCCTCTTCCTCCTCAGACTGGTGGACAGACTGGAGACAGACTGGAGACAATAAATATCAAATTCAGATCATGAAGTTTTCTGTAAATCAAAATATGAAAAACTATTGGGCTCTGCTTTCTAATTTCTCTGTTTGTAGATAAAACAAACCAAACAAATTTGATTCAACAGATGAAACATTTTCATCCTAAACTGAACTAGAACTCATGGTTCTGATGGGTCCGCTTGGTTCCGTCCCTGCAGAACCACTTCTGACCCGTACCGACCTGTGCTGGGTCAGAACCAGAACCAGGTCTGCAGTGGGCCAGCTGAGCTCACCTGATTGGCAGTTCTGGCTGAACAAACTGTAGAGGTCAAAGGGCAAACACACATGGAGTCAATGCACCAGAGTGTTTGTGAGGCTGAAATCAGCCAATCAGAGGAGAGGACTCTGACCTCCTCCTCCTCTTCCTCCTGGTGACTCTCCAGCCTGACGATGCTCAGCAGAGGAAGCTCCTGGTGAGACAGACAGGTTCTGTTGGTTCTGTTTAGTTCTGTAGACCAGGTGGTCCAGGCTGAACAGGTTCTGAAGCCGGTCCAATTAACGCTGACTGCAGAACAGAACTTGATTCTGTTGGTCTGACCCACTTCCAGCTGCTACTCCTTTGATGACTACAAGCTGACCACCGAATGGCTCCAGAACCAGACCCGGCACCGACCCAAAGTGGCCGTGATATGCGGGTCCGGACTCGGCCTGCTGGCCGAAGCCGCCGCTGACAAGCAAACCTTCAGGTACCAGGACATCCCCAACTTCCCTGTCAGTACAGGTGAGTGGGCGGGGTCACGGCGTGAGTGGGCGGGGTCACGGCGTGAGTGGGCGGGGTCACGGCGTGAGTGGTTGTTCTCATTCTTGCTATTTGCGGGATAGCATTAGCCCAATATGTTAGCGCCACCTGCTGGTGAGGAATCCAGCCTCTCATCCAGGGCGTGACGGTTAAGGGTAGAATCCATCCTGGTACTTTGTTCATCATGAGTCTTTTGGCAGGTCTCGCCTGCGCTCTGATTGGATGCTACACCAAACCCAGTAAACCCAGTAATCCCAGTAAACCCAGTAAACCCAATAATCCCAGTAAACCCAGTAATCCCAGTAAACCCACCAAACCCAGTAATCCCAGTAAACCCAGTAATCCCAGTAAACCCAGTAAACCCAGTAATCCCAGTAAACCCAGTAAACCCAATAATCCCAGTAAACCCAATAATCCCAGTAAACCCAGTAATCCCAGTAAACCCACCAAACCCAGTAATCCCAGTAAACCCAATAATCCCAGTAAACCCAGTAATCCCAGTAAACCCAGTAATCCCAGTAAACCCAGTAAGCCCAGTAAACCCAGTAAACCCAATAATCCCAGTAAACCCAGTAATCCCAGTAAACCCAGGAAGCCCAGTAAACCCAGTAATCCCAGTAAACCCAGTAATCCCACCAAACCCAGTAAACCCAGTAATCCCAGTAAACCCAGTAATCCCAGTAAACCCAGTAATCCCAGTAATCCCAGTAAACCCAGTAATCCCAGTAAACCCAGTAAACCCAGTAATCCCAGTAAACCCAGTAATCCCAGTAAACCCAGTAAACCCAGTAATCCCAGTAAACCCAGTAATCCCAGTAATCCCAGTAAACCCAGTAATCCCAATAATCCCAGTAAACCCAGTAATCCCAGTAAACCCAGTAATCCCAGTAAACCCAGTAATCCCACCAAACCCAGTAAACCCAGTAATCCCAGTAAACCCAGTAATCCCAGTAAACCCAGGAAGCCCAGTAAACCCAGTAATCCCAGTAAACCCAGTAATCCCACCAAACCCAGTAAACCCAGTAATCCCAGTAAACCCAGTAATCCCAGTAAACCCAGTAATCCCAGTAATCCCAGTAAACCCAGTAATCCCAGTAAACCCAGTAAACCCAGTAATCCCAGTAAACCCAGTAATCCCAGTAATCCCAGTAAACCCAGTAATCCCAGTAAACCCAGTAAACCCAGTAATCCCAGTAAACCCAGTAAACCCAGTAATCCCAGTAAACCCAGTAAACCCAGTAATCCCAGTAAACCCAGTAATCCCAGTAAACCCAGTAATCCCAGTAATCCCAGTAAACCCAGTAAACCCAATAATCCCAGTAAACCCAATAATCCCAGTAAACCCAGTAATCCCAGTAAACCCACCAAACCCAGTAATCCCAGTAAACCCAATAATCCCAGTAAACCCAGTAATCCCAGTAAACCCAGTAATCCCAGTAAACCCAGTAAGCCCAGTAAACCCAGTAAGCCCAGTAAACCCAGTAAACCCAATAATCCCAGTAAACCCAGTAATCCCAGTAAACCCAGGAAGCCCAGTAAACCCAGTAATCCCAGTAAACCCAGTAATCCCACCAAACCCAGTAAACCCAGTAATCCCAGTAAACCCAGTAATCCCAGTAAACCCAGTAAACCCAGTAATCCCAGTAAACCCAGTAATCCCAGTAAACCCAGTAATCCCAGTAAACCCAGTAATCCCAATAATCCCAGTAAACCCAGTAATCCCAGTAAACCCAGTAATCCCAGTAAACCCAGTAATCCCAGTAAACCCAGTAATCCCACCAAACCCAGTAAACCCAGTAATCCCAGTAAACCCAGTAATCCCAGTAAACCCAGTAATCCCAGTAAACCCAGTAATCCCAGTAAACCCAGTAAACCCAGTAATCCCAGTAAACCCAGTAATCCAGTAATCCCAGTAAACCCAGTAATCCCAATAATCCCAGTAAACCCAGTAATCCCAGTAAACCCAGTAATCCCAGTAAACCCAGTAATCCCACCAAACCCAGTAAACCCAGTAATCCCAGTAAACCCAGTAATCCCAGTAAACCCAGGAAGCCCAGTAAACCCAGTAATCCCAGTAAACCCAGTAATCCCACCAAACCCAGTAAACCCAGTAATCCCAGTAAACCCAGTAATCCCAGTAAACCCAGTAATCCCAGTAATCCCAGTAATCCCAGTAAACCCAGTAAACCCAGTAATCCCAGTAAACCCAGTAATCCCAGTAATCCCAGTAAACCCAGTAATCCCAGTAAACCCAGTAAACCCAGTAATCCCAGTAAACCCAGTAAACCCAGTAATCCCAGTAAACCCAGTAAACCCAGTAATCCCAGTAAACCCAGTAATCCCAGTAAACCCAGTAATCCCAGTAATCCCAGTAAACCCAGTAAACCCAATAATCCCAGTAAACCCAATAATCCCAGTAAACCCAGTAATCCCAGTAAACCCACCAAACCCAGTAATCCCAGTAAACCCAATAATCCCAGTAAACCCAGTAATCCCAGTAAACCCAGTAATCCCAGTAAACCCAGTAAGCCCAGTAAACCCAGTAAGCCCAGTAAACCCAGTAAACCCAATAATCCCAGTAAACCCAGTAATCCCAGTAAACCCAGGAAGCCCAGTAAACCCAGTAATCCCAGTAAACCCAGTAATCCCACCAAACCCAGTAAACCCAGTAATCCCAGTAAACCCAGTAATCCCACCAAACCCAGTAAACCCAGTAATCCCAGTAAACCCAGTAATCCCAGTAAACCCAGTAATCCCAGTAAACCCAGTAATCCCAGTAAACCCAGTAAACCCAGTAATCCCAGTAAACCCAGTAATCCCAGTAAACCCAGTAATCCCAGTAAACCCAGTAATCCCAATAATCCCAGTAAACCCAGTAATCCCAGTAAACCCAGTAATCCCAGTAAACCCAGTAATCCCAGTAAACCCAGTAATCCCACCAAACCCAGTAAACCCAGTAATCCCAGTAAACCCAGTAATCCCAGTAAACCCAGGAAGCCCAGTAAACCCAGTAATCCCAGTAAACCCAGTAATCCCACCAAACCCAGTAAACCCAGTAATCCCAGTAAACCCAGTAAACCCAGTAATCCCAGTAAACCCAGTAATCCCAGTAAACCCAGTAAACCCAGTAATCCCAGTAAACCCAGTAATCCCAGTAATCCCAGTAAACCCAGTAATCCCAATAATCCCAGTAAACCCAGTAATCCCAGTAAACCCAGTAATCCCAGTAAACCCAGTAATCCCAGTAAACCCAGTAATCCCAGTAATCCCAGTAAACCCACTAATCCCAGTAAACCCAGTAAACCCAGTAAACCCAGTAATCCCAGTAAACCCAGTAATCCCAGTAATCCCAGTAAACCCAGTAATCCCAGTAATCCCAGTAATCCCAGTAAACCCAGTAATCCCAGTAATCCCAGTAAACCCAGTAATCCCAGTAATCCCAGTAATCCCAGTAAACCCAGTAACCCAGTAATCCCAGTAAACCCAGTAATCCCAGTAAACCCAGTAAACCCAGTAAACCCAGTAATCCCAGTAAACCCAGTAATCCCAGTAAACCCAGTAAACCCAGTAAACCCAGTAATCCCAGTAATCCCAGTAAACCCAGTAATCCCAGTAATCCCAGTAATCCCAGTAAACCCAGTAATCCCAGTAATCCCAGTAAACCCAGTAATCCCAGTAATCCCAGTAATCCCAGTAATCCCAGTGGTCAGGTGGTAGAAATGAACTGATCACTGAATCTAGACTGGATTCTTGATGAAACTAAATTAAATTCATAAATTTATGATGCATAGCCATTTGTCCTCCATCTTCCCGCCTCCCTCAAGCCCCGCCCCTTTTCTCCTACCTCACATCCTGTTAGCGCCTGGCTAATCTCAGGCTGTCTGAGCTGTTGCCATGGTAACCGCAGTCTGCTTCCAGTCCCAGGCCATGAAGGCTGCCTGGTGTTCGGGACCATCGAGGAGACGCCCTGTGTCTTCATGAAGGGACACTTCCACCTGTACGAAGGTTACTCCCTCTGCCAGGTGAGTCGTCCTCATTGCTACCCAGCATGCACTGGGGCGGGTGGGTGCCTATGGTTAACTCTAACCTCTATGTCCAAAGAAAGTTTTGCTCCTTGAGAGTTTTGTCTTTGCGTTAACGCCGCTCACCGCCAGGTGACCTTCCCAGTTCGGATCTTCAAGCTGCTGGGAGTGGACTCCGTCCTGGTGACCAACGCCTCGGGGGGGATCTGTCCGGACTTCAAGGTCGGGGACATCATGGTGATCCGGGATCACATCAACCTGCCAGGTTTTGCCGGCCAGCACCCTCTGTGCGGACCCAACGACGAGCGGTGAGGCGCCGCGACGCGCCGACCGGAGCTCCAACCGCCGTCCGTCACGGTAAACCTGTCCTCCGTCCCACATCCAGGTTCGGGACGCGATTCCCCTGCATGTCGGACGCCTACAGCAAAGCACTGCGGACGCTGGCGCTGGACGTGGCCTCTGAACTCGGCTGCAGCGTCCGCACCGGCGTCTACTGCATGGTGAGCGGACCCAACTTCGAGACCATCGCGGAGGCCCGCATGCTGCTGACGCTGGGCTGCGACTGCGTGGGTAAGACAGGAGCAGCGTGGTTCTGGACGTAATGTCCTGGTGAGATTGTCCTTCAATCGTCTGCGGTTGATGTCTTCGTGTTTGGGGTTCGTCTCTCTGAACGTCACAGGTTGTCGTTTTGCTCTGGGGTCCAGAGGCCTCGTGTAAAACCTGTGGACACACAAACTGTGCAGTTCCATATTTTACAGACAAGTCAATATGTTGGTGTAAATAAACGCAAACTGTGGTGAAAATGTGCAGCAGCCACCAAACTTTCTCTGTGGACAATAATCCGGGCCTGAATCCCCTGAAATCTGCACGACCTCTGACCTCTGTCCTCTGTCTCTGTTTGTCCTACTCCAAGTTCAGTGAAAACCGCGCAGCGTTTTATGCATGAGGCCCAGATGGAGCTCAAACGGGTCGACCAGGACCAGAACATCATGAATCTATTAAAGCTCAATGTCCAACAGTACAAGAACCAGAACCATCCAAAGGTTCGGTTCTGGTTCTTTTCAAACCTTTATAGTGAACTATACTGAACTGAACTTGTTTATGTTGGATCTGAAGACAGAAGCCGCGTCTCCCTGCGATCCGGTTCTGGATCTGAATCCGGTTCTATGGACTGTCAGAATCTGATCAGAATCATGAATCTGAAAGTGGAGAGAAAAACCAGATGGACGATTTTGACCCAACAAACAGCCAGAAGATGCTGGAATGAAGACGCTGTGACTCACAGAGCCATGCTTTGACTAGGCCACGCCCCTGTGAAGCAGGACAGACACCGGTGTCCTGTGTCAGTGAGGGACAGTGCGTCGTCGTGGCTAATGCTAACGCTAGCTCGTCTCTGGAAATGTGGCGACGGAGACCAGAAGACGCTTTGGCTCGACGGACGTTTGGACTGAACTGTTTCTGATCAATGTCTTCAGAATACATATTAAATGTGTTAATATGATCATATTCCTGATATTCAGCTGAACAAGATGAGGATTGTTTTTATGGAAACGCTGAAAATTCCCAACAGGAAATTTTTGTTGATGGTTTGAAGCCATAGTGACGTCCGCTTGTCTGTCCAGGAATGTCCATGGTCCCTGAAGTCACCGTGGCGAAACACTGCGGACTCAGAGTCCTGGGTTTGACCCTCGTCACCAACAAGGTCTCTGACAGGAGACACTGTCCTGTCCTCACCTGTCTATCTGTCCTCACCTGTCTCTGCCTGCCCTCACCTGTCTCTATCTGTCCTCACCTGTCTCTGCCTGTCCTCACCTGTCTCTATCTGTCCTCACCTGTCTCTGCCTGTCCTCACCTGTCTCTATCTGTCCTCACCTGTCTATCTGTCCTCACCTGTCTCTGCCTGCCCTCACCTGTCTCTATCTGTCCTCACCTGTCTCTCCTGCCCTCACCTGTCTATCTGTCCTCACCTGTCTCTGCCTGCCCTCACCTGTCTCTATCTGTCCTCACCTGTCTCTATCTGTCCTCACCTGTCTCTGCCTGTCCTCACCTGTCTATCTGTCCTCACCTGTCTCTGCCTGTCCTCACCTGTCTATCTGTCCTCACCTGTCTCTATCTGTCCTCACCTGTCTCTGTCTGTCCTCACCTGTCTCTGCCTGTCCTCACCTGTCTCTGCCTGCCCTCACCTGTCTCTGCCTGTCCTCACCTGTCTCTATCTGTCCTCACCTGTCTCTGCCTGCCCTCACCTGTCTCTGCCTGTCCTCACCTGTCTCTATCTGTCCTCACCTGTCTCTGCCTGTCCTCACCTGTCTCTATCTGTCCTCACCTGTCTCTGCCTGTCCTCACCTGTCTCTATCTGTCCTCACCTGTCTATCTGTCCTCACCTGTCTCTGCCTGCCCTCACCTGTCTCTATCTGTCCTCACCTGTCTCTGCCTGCCCTCACCTGTCTCTATCTGTCCTCACCTGTCTCTGCCTGTCCTCACCTGTCTATCTGTCCTCACCTGTCTCTGCCTGTCCTCACCTGTCTATCTGTCCTCACCTGTCTCTATCTGTCCTCACCTGTCTCTGTCTGTCCTCACCTGTCTCTGCCTGTCCTCACCTGTCTCTGCCTGCCCTCACCTGTCTCTGCCTGTCCTCACCTGTCTCTATCTGTCCTCACCTGTCTCTGCCTGTCCTCACCTGTCTCTGCCTGCCCTCACCTGTCTCTGCCTGTCCTCACCTGTCTCTATCTGTCCTCACCTGTCTCTGCCTGCCCTCACCTGTCTCTGCCTGTCCTCACCTGTCTCTATCTGTCCTCACCTGTCTCTGCCTGCCCTCACCTGTCTCTGCCTGCCCTCACCTGTCTGCCTGCCTGTCCTCACCTGTCTCTATCTGTCCTCACCTGTCTCTGCCTGCCCTCACCTGTCTCTGCCTGTCCTCACCTGTCTCTATCTGTCCTCACCTGTCTCTGCCTGCCCTCACCTGTCTCTGCCTGTCCTCACCTGTCTCTATCTGCCCTCACCTGTCTCTGCCTGTCCTCACCTGTCTCTATCTGTCCTCACCTGTCTCTGCCTGCCCTCACCTGTCTCTATCTGTCCTCACCTGTCTCTGCCTGCCCTCACCTGTCTCTATCTGTCCTCACCTGTCTCTGCCTGTCCTCACCTGTCTATCTGTCCTCACCTGTCTCTGCCTGTCCTCACCTGTCTATCTGTCCTCACCTGTCTCTATCTGTCCTCACCTGTCTCTATCTGTCCTCACCTGTCTCTGCCTGTCCTCACCTGTCTCTATCTGTCCTCACCTGTCTCTGCCTGTCCTCACCTGTCTCTGCCTGTCCTCACCTGTCTCTATCTGTCCTCACCTGTCTCTGCCTGCCCTCACCTGTCTCTGCCTGTCCTCACCTGTCTCTATCTGTCCTCACCTGTCTCTGCCTGCCCTCACCTGTCTCTGCCTGCCCTCACCTGTCTCTATCTGTCCTCACCTGTCTCTGCCTGCCCTCACCTGTCTCTGCCTGTCCTCACCTGTCTCTATCTGTCCTCACCTGTCTCTGCCTGCCCTCACCTGTCTCTGCCTGCCCTCACCTGTCTCTGCCTGTCCTCACCTGTCTCTATCTGTCCTCACCTGTCTCTGCCTGCCCTCACCTGTCTCTGCCTGTCCTCACCTGTCTCTATCTGTCCTCACCTGTCTCTGCCTGCCCTCACCTGTCTCTATCTGTCCTCACCTGTCTCTGCCTGCCCTCACCTGTCTCTGCCTGTCCTCACCTGTCTCTATCTGTCCTCACCTGTCTCTGCCTGCCCTCACCTGTCTCTGCCTGTCCTCACCTGTCTCTATCTGTCCTCACCTGTCTCTGCCTGCCCTCACCTGTCTCTGCCTGTCCTCACCTGTCTCTATCTGTCCTCACCTGTCTCTGCCTGCCCTCACCTGTCTCTATCTGTCCTCACCTGTCTCTGCCTGCCCTCACCTGTCTCTGCCTGTCCTCACCTGTCTCTATCTGTCCTCACCTGTCTCTGCCTGCCCTCACCTGTCTCTGCCTGTCCTCACCTGTCTCTATCTGTCCTCACCTGTCTCTGCCTGCCCTCACCTGTCTCTGCCTGTCCTCACCTGTCTCTATCTGTCCTCACCTGTCTCTGCCTGCCCTCACCTGTCTCTATCTGTCCTCACCTGTCTCTGCCTGTCCTCACCTGTCTCTGCCTGTCTGTCTTCAGGTGTCTCTGGACTACAGCCGTGAGGAAAAGGTGAACCATGATGAGGTTCTGGAGATCTGTAAGATGAGGGCGGAGCTTCTGCAGAAGCTGGTCTCCACTCTGATTGGCCGCTGTCAGCAGAACATCAACACACACTGAGACACACACCTGGAGCTGCTCCTGGTCTCCAGTCCATTTCTGTTCTCAATAAAATTGAAGAACCTTCTTTGGTCTCCAGGCGTCTTTAGAACCTCCAGAACTTTCTGAGAGCCAGCAGAGAATAAAACATGAAGCTTCTGATTTCATATTTTATTATCAAAGAAGCAGATAATGTACCGCATTAGGTACAATTATTAACCAATCAGATGTAGAGATATCAGCAGAGGCGGGGCCTCTGTGGTCCAATCAGCTGTCAGCATTACGACCCCTTTGTACCTCTGATCATGGCCTCCAAAGTGTCCCACTGATCTGGAGTCACCTGGAGGACGAAGACATGAGCAGTGATGTCATCAGTAACGTGTTGCTAACAGTAACTGTCTTCGTCTTGTCCAGTGATCGCCGTTTCTACGCGACGGCGTCCACAGAAATGCAAACACCGGAGGGAGGGTTAGAGTTTCACGTCCCAAGATTAAAGTGACTTTAAAGAGGCTTGAGACTGAATGAGTGTCGAGTTTAACCTTTAACCTGATCAGTGGAGAAACATTGTTGATGTTACAATATGAAATATCTTACAGTGAATTATTGGCAAAGATCAATGTGATTGATTATCATTGTGTTGTTGTTAGCAGCTGCTGAAAGTAACTGAAAAGTTACTTTTAATGTAACTTAGTTACTTTCCAAATCAAGTAATCAGTAATCAGTTACTTTCTGAGAGTCTGTTCTGGACGTAGTTTCAGTCGTGAGACAGGTGAGCGGCGCCACTCACCTTGCGCAGCTCGTTAAATTCTCCCGCCATCGACACGAATTCGCCGCCATCGAAACGGATCACCTGAGAACGCAGGTCACATCTTTTCATCTTTGGAAATACATCCTTCTCATGTGAATACTGACGACTCCGTATCGAGACGGCCGACGGCCATTTTGGTAGGTAGCCTAAAAAGTTTGCATGGTGTTGCTATGACAACAATTGGGCAGCAGCCATTTTGTTCACGTGTCTTTGTCTCGGTTGCTCAGGAACGTCCCCATTTAGTTCATCTACGCTTTGTGCAGCGTTTGGCTACCAAGATGGACGTTCAGAGAAATCGTGATAAAAAAATCTTCTCTTTGTCTAATCAGAGCAGGTCATGACCTATGACCTCATCATGGAAGCAGTTGAGACAGGTGTCTCACCTGTCCAGTTGTTCTGGTTCTGGACAGGTTCTGTTGTGTGTTCAGAGCGTTGGTGATGAATATATTTTAGCATTTTCTTCACCTACTGAATGTAAAGCCATTATTTTCTTCTAATAAACTAATTTAAGCGCAAACCATTTTTCCTTTAAAAAGACTGACTCTGGTCGGTTCTGGTCAGAAACGGGTCAGAACTCACAGCTCCAGACATCCAGCTGGCGAAGTCGCTGCTCAGGTACGCTGCCAGGTTGGCGAGCTCGGCTGGTTTTCCGAGCCGACCCGTCGGAATCCGATCGATCATCGACATCTCAAAACTTCCAGTTGGGTCCAGACGGCTGAAGGCTCCCTGAACAGAACCAGAACCAGAACGGGTTCTAACCAGGTCCGTCAGTTTAATCCAGCAGAATCTCAGCAATAAAACTCACTAATGACTGCAAGTCATATCACAACAAAGGGCTTGAAAGGTCAAGGTTCAAGGCCTGGGCACCATGGCACCAGCCCAGGGAATGGTACCTTGGTCCTGATTGGTCCAGGCTGGATGACGTTGAACCTGTGTCCATAGCGCCCCCACTCTGCAGCCAGAGACCTGCGGGCGAGAGCCGCACAGTTACCACGGCAACGCCAGGGCCACGGCAACGCATCTGTGTCCGACTGACTTGTACAGCGCCTCGACGCCGGCCTTCGCCGCCGCACTCGGAACCACGAACCCAGAACCGGACTCAGCGTAGACGGTGGTGATGGCGAGGAACGAGGCGCCTGAGACACAAGAAGACGGTTAGAACGGCTCAGCTTCTGGTTCCGGTCCCGGTTCTGGTTCGGACCTTTCTGGGCCCGGATCAGCCTCTTGCCCAGCTCCAGCGTGACGAACGCCGTCCCGTTCAGGACGATGTCGGTGACGCTGCGCCAGCCGTTGGGCGTCAGCCGCTCCGTCGGACAGATGAAATTGCCTGCGGCGTTGTTGATGATCACCTGGCCAATGGGAACACAGGATAGCGTGATGTCATCACCAACGCTCTGAACACACAACAGCGACAGGTTCTGGTTCTGGTTTACATCAGGAAGTCCGCTTAGCGCCACCATCTGGTCCACGCAGCGCGCCACGGCCTGAGGGTCTCTGACGTCGCACTGGAGGGCGTGGACCTGAGGACAGACACGGACCGGGTCAGACGCTGGGTTCTGGACCCGTTCTGGTTCTGAGATGACCCGGTTACCTGGTTCCCGGTCTGGCTGCTGATCTCGCCAGCTGTCTCCTGCAGGACGTCCAGGTTCCTGAACCAGACGAGCAGAAGTTCAGGAACGGTTCCCGATGGGGTCATGTGACCTGTGATGTGACCTCTGACCTGCTGGCGATGACGCAGCGGGCTCCAAGCTGGGACAGAACCAGGTCATGGCCCGGCCCAGACCGGTGCCGCCTCCAGTGATGAAGGCCAGCCGGTCTCTGAAGCTTCCCGCCGGCAGCATGGCGCCTTCGGACGGAGCGAAGAACCCGGACGGACGGGCCGATTCGGACCGGACCGGCGGCCTGGGGAACCGGGCCTGAGACACAAAGTTATGGCCCAGTTGGAACCCAGTTCAGTTAAAGCACCTGAATATGACAATAATTACAATCAATCAATCAATCAATTAATCACGTTCTGCCATCCAGGTGTTCAGGTGGGCGTGGCTGCAGCCTGTTACCATGGTGATGCATGGGGGGCCACTTCCTGCTTTAGCCCCGCCCCTTTTGGTCTTATCTCTGGCCTTCTGCTAAGCCACATGCAGGTGGACTATTACCCACAATTCATTGCTGCACGTGACGTTTTGAGTTAAAAGGCGGATTTATGGCAATGATTTGTTGTTTTTTCGACTTTATGGAAAATTAAAAGAAAATATTATGACAAGGCACATTAGTGATAAAAAGTTTGATTTAATAAACTGAGCAGGAAAAGAAGAAATGAAAATAAACTAAATGAGGAAAGAAAAAATGTCACAAATGAAAGACAAATTTCAAATCTTAAATTAAGATATTAACATATTGGATTAAAGATTGTAAATAATAAATGATTTCACTTTAAAAGTGGAGTTGATTTTTAGAAAGTAGTATTTGAGAATGAAACTTGGGATTAGATAAATCATCATTTAACTCTGTTAGAAGACCAAATTTCATTTTCTAAAACTAAAGATGGAATAGATTTATTGTACAACATCCACTTTTCAAAGCTTTCTAAAAACTTTAATGAAGTTGCAATTTATCATGATTTATAAACAAATGTTTTCTTCTCAGACTTGAGGAGAAAACTGATGAATTTATTGTTACATTTTTGCTTCATAAAGTCACAACATTCAGTTTTTTTAAAGAATATTTTAGTTCCATTTATATATGCTGTGCCTTAATTTGATTTGTTAGCATATTAGCTCCACTTTATATCAAGCTAACTTTCAGCCATAAATTGAAGGTGTTTTTGAGTGACATCATGAATTGATTCCTATTATTAGTCAATTGCCATTAAGACAGTTAAATGTTTGGAGATTTTAATGTGTATTATTTGATAAATCATCATGCAATAAAAAGTTGTCTTGGAAATATTGCACAGAGAAAGCTGCGTTTGTTTTAAAAAATGAAAATAGTTTTCAAATGTAAAGGGTTGAAATTATTTTTGCGTCACTGAACCTGTGAATAAATGCATGGTTAGCAGTCCTCCGGTCAGAAGGGGGCGCTGCGTCCTGTAACGCAGGCTTTGGAGCAAGAGACAGCTTCATGTCTCCCGTGTTTAACGCGGTACGACGATGCCCTGGTTATGAGCAAGGCATCTGGGAGCCCCGTGCCCCCAGATGCCCCCTCTGGCGCCGCCTCGGGCGCCAAGACCGCTGGACTGACGTCACCTTAAGACGCCAGTCAAAGTCAAACTGTGGCCCCTGGTGCTGACAACGTGAACTACAGCTGGCCGGAGTCTTCATGGATGTAGGCGGGATCGGGGTGAAAGGTCAACCCGGACTGAAAACTTTAACGTTCCTTCAGTCCGACACCTGACGCTCCATACGCTGCTCTCTGACGTCACAGATGCTGCTTGGTCTCACCTGCAGAAGGTTCCTTCCTGAGCTCAGCATGACGGCCGCCATGTTGGTTTCAGTTGATGACGTATGAGGGCCCTACCACCAAGACGTCATGAGGGGGCGGGGCAGCGCTTCAATTTTTATTTTCAGGTTTTGTTCAATAAAAATAAGTAAAAATCGCTTTTATTAGTTTTACCTTTAATAGTTGAATGAACACAGAACAAAGCCCATCATTTACTCGGAACCACAACCTGGAGGTTCTGATCTGGTTCCGGTTCCGTTCCCCATTTATGGTTCGGTCTGGATCTGATGATAGTCACGTGGTTCCGAGTCGAACAGGTCCCGGGTTCCAGCAGAACCTCCTGGTCCATTTGGCTCCTGATTTGAGGAGCTTCACAGTGCGGTTCGGTTCCGGTCCGGTCCGACAACGGAACCAACAGCGTCTCAGGTGGACTGACAGATGGAGAACCGAGCGTCTGGACCCGAACTGGTTCTGGTCTTCAGCGGAAAGCGGAAGTCCGGGAAAGATTTCATAACGGACTTGATCCAGGATCGGTAAGGTTCGGTTCCGATTGGAGCCCGGGCTCGGTTTGTTTACATTGGAGTCACGTGGCTGTTTCCCTCATAAATGAAGCATCAGAACCATTGCGCTCCTGGTTCTGAACGACTCTGGACCGGGTCGCTGATGTTTCTGATCAGAACCTTCCAGAACCTTCCAGAACCTCGGAGCAGATCCGTCAGCAGCAGATTCTCCAGCCGGCCCGGTTTTGATCAGAGTTCTGATCCGGGCCAGTTCGTCATGTCCAGCTCTTAGCTGGTTCCGTCTCCATGACAACCAGTGTCTGACTGAAGCAGGTGAAGCTTTTATTTTGAAAGTCGAGGTTCTGATGGGTCAAACAGAACCTCCAGAACCAATGAAGTCCAAAAGCTCAGAGCAACCACAGTACCTGTCCTCTGGTTCTGGGGATATTTGGATCCAGTCATGACAGGAACAGAACCACAACAGAACCACAACAGAACCAGTTTCCTGATTTATCAGGAAACTGGTTCTGGTTCTGGTTCTGGTTCTAGGTTCTTGGTTCTGGTTCTTGATTCTGGTTCTGGTTTTTGGATCTAGGTTCTTGGTTCTGGTTCTAGGTTCTGGTCTTGGTTCTGGTTCTAGGTTCTGGTTCTAGGTTCTGGTTCTTGGTTCTGGTTCTGGTCTTGGTTCTGGTTCTAGGTTCTTGGTTCTGGTTCTTGGTTCTGGTTCTTGGTTCTTGGTTCTGGTTCTTGGTTCTGGTTCTGGTTTTTGGATCTAGGTTCTTGGTTCTGGTTCTAGGTTCTGGTCTTGGTTCTGGTTCTAGGTTTGGTTCTTGGTTCTGGTCTTGGTCCTGGTTTTTGGTTCTAGGTTCTGGTCTTGGTTCTGGTTTTTGGATCTAGGTTCTTGGTTCTGGTTCTTGGTTCTGGTTCTGGTTCTAGGTTCTGGTTCTTGGTTCTGGTTCTGGTCTTGGTTCTGGTTCTTGGTTCTGGTTCTGGTCTTGGTTCTGGTTCTAGGTTCTGGTTCTAGCTTCTGGTTCTGGTTCCTGGTTCTGGTTCTTGGTTCTGGTTCTAGGTTCTGGTTCTTGGTTCTGGTCTTGGTTCTGGTTCTAGGTTCTTGGTTCTGGTTCTTGGTTCTGGTTCTTGGTTCTTGGTTCTGGTTCTTGGTTCTGGTTCTGGTTTTTGGATCTAGGTTCTTGGTTCTGGTTCTAGGTTCTGGTCTTGGTTCTGGTTCTATGTTCTGGTTCTAGGTTCTGGTTCCTGGTTCTGGTTCTTGGTTCTGGTTCTAGGTTCTTGGTTCTGGTTCTTGATTCTGGTTCTGGTTTTTGGATCTAGGTTCTTGGTTCTGGTTCTAGGTTCTGGTTCTTGGTTCTGGTTCTGGTCTTGGTTCTGGTTCTAGGTTCTTGGTTCTGGTTCTTGGTTCTTGGTTCTGGTTCTTGGTTCTGGTTCTGGTTTTTGGATCTAGGTTCTTGGTTCTGGTTCTAGGTTCTGGTCTTGGTTCTGGTTCTAGGTTCTGGTTCTAGGTTCTGGTTCTAGGTTCTGGTTCTTGGTTCTGGTCTTGGTCCTGGTTTTTGGTTCTAGGTTCTGGTCTTGGTTCTGGTTTTTGGATCTAGGTTCTTGGTTCTTGGTTCTGGTTCTTGGTTCTGGTTCTAGGTTCTGGTTCTTGGTTCTGGTTCTGGTCTTGGTTCTGGTTCTTGGTTCTGGTCTTGGTTCTGGTTCTAGGTTCTGGTTCTAGCTTCTGGTTCTGGTTCTGGTTCTGGTTCTTGGTTCTGGTTCTAGGTTCTGGTTCTTGGTTCTGGTCTTGGTTCTGGTTCTAGGTTCTTGGTTCTGGTTCTTGGTTCTGGTTCTTGGTTCTTGGTTCTGGTTCTGGTTTTTGGATCTAGGTTCTTGGTTCTGGTTCTAGTTTTTGGATCTAGGTTCTTGGTTCTGGTTCTTGGTTCTGGTTCTGGTTCTAGGTTCTGGTTCTTGGTTCTGGTTCTGGTCTTGGTTCTGGTTCTTGTTCTGGTTCTGGTCTTGGTTCTGGTTCTATGTTCTGGTTCTAGGTTCTGGTTCCTGGTTCTGGTTCTTGGTTCTGGTTCTAGGTTCTGGTTCTTGGTTCTGGTCTTGGTTCTGGTTCTGGTTCTAGGTTCTTGGTTCTGGTTCTTGGTTCTGGTTCTTGGTTCTGGTTCTGGTTTTTGGATCTAGGTTCTTGGTTCTGGTTCTAGGTTCTGGTCTTGGTTCTGGTTCTAGGTTCTGGTTCTAGGTTCTGGTTCTTGGTTCTGGTTCTTGGTTCTGGTCTTGGTCCTGGTTTTTGGTTCTAGGTTCTGGTCTTGGTTCTGGTTTTTGGATCTAGGTTCTTGGTTCTTGGTTCTGGTTCTTGGTTCTGGTTCTAGGTTCTGGTTCTGGTTCTGGTCTTGGTTCTGGTTCTTGGTTCTGGTTCTTGGTTCTGGTTCTGGTCTTGTTCTGGTTCTAGGTTCTGGTTCTAGCTTCTGGTTCTGGTTCCTGGTTCTGGTTCTTGGTTCTGGTTCTGGTTCTGGTTCTAGGTTCTTGGTTCTGGTTCTTGGTTCTGGTTCTTGGTTCTGGTTCTGGTTTTTGGATCTAGGTTCTTGGTTCTGGTTCTAGGTTCTGGTCTTGGTTCTGGTTTTTGGTTCTAGGTTCTGGTCTTGGTTCTGGTTCTGGTTTTTGGATCTAGGTTCTTGGTTCTTGGTTCTTGGTTCTGGTTCTTGGTTCTGGTTCTTGGTTCTGGTTCTGGTCTTGGTTCTGGTTCTAGGTTCTGGTTCTAGCTTCTGGTTCTGGTTCTTGTTCTGGTTCTAGGTTCTGCTGGTTCTGGTTCTGGTCTTGGTTCTGGTTCTGGTTCTAGGTTCTTGGTTCTGGTTCTTGGTTCTGGTTCTTGGTTCTTGGTTCTGGTTCTTGGTTCTGGTTCTGGTTTTTGGATCTAGGTTCTTGGTTCTGGTTCTAGGTTCTGGTCTTGGTTCTGGTTCTAGGTTCTGGTTCTTGGTTCTGGTTCTACGTTCTGGTTCTTGGTTCTGGTCTTGGTCCTGGTTTTTGGTTCTGGTTCTGGTCTTGGTTCTGGTTCTGGTTTTGGATCTAGGTTCTTGGTTCTTGGTTCTGGTTCTTGGTTCTGGTTCTGGTTCTGGTTCTGGTTCTTGGTTCTGGTTCTGGTCTTGGTTCTGGTCTTGGTTCTGGTTCCTGGTTCTTGTTCTTGGTTCTGGTTCTAGGTTCTGGTCTTGGTTCTGGTTCTAGGTTCTGGTTCTAGGTTCTGGTCTTGGTTCTTGGTTCTGGTTCTTGGTTCTGGTTCTGGTTTTTGGATCTAGGTTCTTGGTTCTGGTTCTAGGTTCTGGTCTTGGTTCTGGTTTTTGGTTCTAGGTTCTGGTCTTGGTTCTGGTTCTGGTTTTTGGATCTAGGTTCTTGGTTCTTGGTTCTTGGTTCTGGTTCTTGGTTCTGGTTCTTGGTTCTGGTTCTGGTCTTGGTTCTGGTTCTAGGTTCTGGTTCTAGCTTCTGGTTCTGGTTCTTGGTTCTGGTTCTAGGTTCTGGTTCTTGGTTCTGGTCTTGGTTCTGGTTCTGGTTCTAGGTTCTTGGTTCTGGTTCTTGGTTCTGGTTCTGGTTCTTGGTTCTGGTTCTTGGTTCTGGTTCTGGTTTTGGATCTAGGTTCTTGGTTCTGGTTCTAGGTTCTGGTCTTGGTTCTGGTTCTAGGTTCTGGTTCTTGGTTCTGGTTCTACGTTCTGGTTCTGGTGGTCTTGGTCCTGGTTTTGGTTCTAGGTTCTGGTCTTGGTTCTGGTTCTGGTTTTTGGATCTAGGTTCTTGGTTCTTGGTTCTGGTTCTTGGTTCTGGTTCTGGTTCTAGGTTCTGGTTCTTGGTTCTGGTTCTGGTCTTGGTTCTGGTCTTGGTTCTGGTTCCTGGTTCGTTCTTGGTTCTGGTTCTAGGTTCTGGTCTTGGTTCTGGTTCTAGGTTCTGGTTCTAGGTTCTGGTCTTGGTTCTGGTTCTTGGTTCTGGTCTTGGTTCTTGTCTTGGTTCTGGTTCTGGTCTTGGTTCTAGGTTCTGGTTCTAGCTTCTGGTTCTGGTTCCTGGTTCTTGGTTCTGGTTCTAGGTTCTGGTTCTTGGTTCTGGTCTTGGTTCTGGTTCTGGTTCTAGGTTCTTGGTTCTGGTTCTTGGTTCTGGTTCTTGGTTCTTGGTTCTGGTTCTTGGTTCTGGTTCTGGTTTTTGGATCTAGGTTCTTGGTTCTGGTTCTAGGTTCTGGTCTTGGTTCTGGTTCTAGGTTCTGGTTCTAGGTTCTGGTTCTTGGTTCTGGTTCTAAGTTCTGGTTCTTGGTTCTGGTCTTGGTCCTGGTTTTTGGTTCTAGGTTCTGGTCTTGGTTCTGGTTCTGGCTTTTGGATCTAGGTTCTTGGTTCTTGGTTCTGGTTCTTGGTTCTGGTTCTTGGTTCTGGTTCTAGGTTCTGGTTCTTGGTCCTGGTTCTGGTCTTGGTTCTGGTTCCTGGTTCTTGTTCTTGGTTCTGGTTCTAGGTTCTGGTCTTGGTTCTGGTTCTAGGTTCTGGTTCTTGGTTCTGGTCTTGGTTCTTGTCTTGGTTCTGGTTCTAGGTTCTGGTCTTGGTTCTGGTTCTAGGTTCTGGTTCTAGCTTCTGGTTCTGGTTCCTGGTTCTGTTTCTTGGTTCTGGTTCTAGGTTCTGGTTCTTGGTTCTGGTCTTGGTTCTGGTTCTGGTTCTAGGTTCTTGGTTCTGGTTCTTGGTTCTGGTTCTTGGTTCTTGGTTCTGGTTCTTGGTTCTGGTTCTGGTTTTTGGATCTAGGTTCTTGGTTCTGGTTCTGGTCTTGGTTCTGGTTCTAGGTTCTGGTTCTAGGTTCTGGTTCTTGGTTCTGGTTCTACGTTCTGGTTCTTGGTTCTGGTCTTGGTCCTGGTTTTTGGTTCTAAGTTCTGGTCTTGGTTCTGGTTCTGGTTTTTGGATCTAGGTTCTTGGTTCTTGGTTCTGGTTCTTGGTTCTGGTTCTAGGTTCTGGTTCTTGGTTCTGGTTCTGGTCTTGGTTCTGGTCTTGGTTCTGGTTCCTGGTTCTTGTTCTTGGTTCTGGTTCTAGGTTCTGGTCTTGGTTCTGGTTCTAGGTTCTGGTTCTAGGTTCTGGTCTTGGTTCTGGTTCTTGGTTCTGGTCTTGGTTCTGGTCTTGGTTCTGGTTCTAGGTTCTGGTCTTGGTTCTGGTTCCTGGTTCTTGTTCCTGGTTCTTGGTTCTGGTTCCTGGTTCTGGTTCCTGGTTCTTGTTCCTAGTTCTTGGTTCTGGTCTTGGTTCTGGTTCCTGGTTCTTGGTTCTGGTTCCTGGTTCTGGTCTTGGTTCTTGTTCCTGGTTCTTGGTTCTTGTTCTTGGTTCTGGTTCCTGGTTCTTGTTCCTGGTTCTTGGTTCTGGTTCCTGGTTCTTGGTTCTGGTCTTGGTTCTGGTTCCTGGTTCTTGGTTCTGGTCTTGGTTAAGGTTCCTGGATCTTGGTTCTGGTCTTGGTTCTGGTTCCTGGTTCTGGTCTTGTTCCTGGTTCTTGGTTCTTGTCTTGGTTCTAGGTTCTGGTTCTTGGTTCTTGTCTTGGTTCTGGTTCTAGGTTCTGGTCTTGGTTCTGGTCTTGGTTCTGGTTCCTGGTTCTTGTTCCTGGTTCTTGGTTCTGGTCTTGGTTCTGGTTCTAGGTTCTTGGTTCTGGTCTTGGTTCTGGTTCCTGGTTCTTGGTTCTGGTCTTGGTTCTGGTTCCTGGTTCTGGTCTTGGTTCTGGTTCTAGGTTCTGGTCTTGGTTCTGGTTCTGGTTCTTGGTTCTGGTCTTGGTTCTGGTTCCTGGTTCTTGTTCCTGGTTCCTGGTTCTAGGTTCTGGTTCCTGGTTCTTGTTCTTGGTTCTGGTTCTAGGTTCTGGTCTTGGTTCTGGTTCTAGGTTCTGGTTCTAGGTTCTGGTCTTGGTTCTGGTTCTTGGTTCTGGTCTTGGTTCTTGTCTTGGTTGGTTCTAGGTTCTAGGTTCTGGTCTTGGTTCTGGTTCCTGGTTCTTGTTCCTGGTTCTTGGTTCTGGTTCCTGGTTCTGGTCTTGGTTCTGGTTCCTGGTTCTTGGTTCTGGTTCTTGGTTCTGGTCTTGGTTCTGGTTCCTGGTTCTTGTTCCTGGTTCTTGGTTCTGGTTCCTGGTTCTAGGTTCTGGTCTTGGTTCTGGTTCCTGGTTCTTGGTTCTGGTTCTAGGTTCTGGTCTTGGTTTGGTTCTTGGTTCTTGTCTTGGTTCTTGTCTTGGTTCTGGTTCTAGGTTCTAGGTTCTGGTCTTGGTACTGGTTCCTGGTTCTTGGTTCTGGTTCCTGGTTCTTGTTCCTGGTTCTTGGTTCTGGTTCCTGGTTCTTGGTTCTGGTCTTGGTTCTGGTTCCTGGTTCTGGTTCCTGGTTCTTGGTTCTGGTCCTGGTTCTGGTTCCTGGTTCTTGGTTCTGGTCTTGGTTCTGGTTCTAGGTTCTGGTCTTGGTTCTGGTTCTAGGTTCTGGTCTTTGTTCTGGTCTTGGTTCTGGTTCCTGGTTCTTGTTCCTGGTTCTTGGTTCTGGTTCCTGGTTCTTGGTTCTGGTCTTGGTTCTGGTTCTAGGTTCTTGGTTCTGGTCTTGGTTCTGGTTCCTGGTTCTTGGTTCTGGTCTTGGTTCTGGTTCCTGGTTCTGGTCTTGGTTCTGGTTCTAGGTTCTGGTCTTGGTTCTGGTTCCTGGTTCTTGTTCCTGGTTCTAGGTTCTGGTTCCTGGTTCTTGTTCTTGGTTCTGGTTCTAGGTTCTGGTCTTGGTTCTGGTTCTAGGTTCTGGTTCTAGGTTCTGGTCTTGGTTCTGGTTCTTGGTTCTGGTCTTGGTTCTTGTCTTGGTTCTGGTTCTAGGTTCTAGGTTCTGGTCTTGGTTCTGGTTCCTGGTTCTTGTTCCTGGTTCTTGGTTCTGGTTCCTGGTTCTGGTCTTGGTTCTGGTTCCTGGTTCTTGGTTCTGGTTCTTGGTTCTGGTCTTGGTTCTGGTTCCTGGTTCTTGTTCCTGGTTCTTGGTTCTGGTTCCTGGTTCTAGGTTCTGGTCTTGGTTCTGGTTCCTGGTTCTTGGTTCTGGTTCTAGGTTCTGGTCTTGGTTCTGGTTCTTGGTTCTGGTCTTGGTTCTTGTCTTGGTTCTGGTTCTAGGTTCTAGGTTCTGGTCTTGGTACTGGTTCCTGGTTCTTGGTTCTGGTTCCTGGTTCTTGTTCCTGGTTCCTGGTTCTGGTCTTGGTTCTGGTTCCTGGTTCTGGTTCCTGGTTCTTGGTTCTGGTCCTGGTTCTGGTTCCTGGTTCTTGGTTCTGGTCTTGGTTCTGGTTCTAGGTTCTGGTCTTGGTTCTGGTTCTAGGTTCTGGTCTTTGTTCTGGTCTTGGTTCTGGTTCCTGGTTCTTGTTCCTGGTTCTTGGTTCTGGTTCCTGGTTCTTGGTTCTGGTCTTGGTTCTGGTTCCTGGTTCTTGGTTCTGGTTCCTGGTTCTTGTTCCTGGTTCTTGGATCTGGTCTTGGTTCTGGTTTTAGGTTCTGGTCTTGGTTCTGGTTCTAGGTTCTGGTCTTTGTTCTGGTCTTGGTTCTGGTTCTAGGTTATTGTCTTGGTTCTGGTTCCTGGTTCTTGTTCCTGGTTCTTGGTTCTGGTTCCTGGTTCTGGTCTTGGTTCTGGTTCCTGGTTCTTGGTTCTGGTTCTTGGTTCTGGTCTTGGTTCTGGTTCCTGGTTCTTGTTCCTGGTTCTTGGTTCTGGTTCCTGGTTCTAGGTTCTGGTCTTGGTTCTGGTTCCTGGTTCTTGGTTCTGGTTCTAGGTTCTGGTCTTGGTTCTGGTTCTTGGTTCTGGTCTTGGTTCTTGTCTTGGTTCTGGTTCTAGGTTCTAGGTTCTGGTCTTGGTACTGGTTCCTGGTTCTTGGTTCTGGTTCCTGGTTCTTGTTCCTGGTTCTTGGTTCTGGTTCCTGGTTCTTGGTTCTGGTCTTGGTTCTGGTTCCTGGTTCTGGTTCCTGGTTCTTGGTTCTGGTCTGGTTCTGGTTCTGGTTCTTGGTTCTGGTCTTGGTTCTGGTTCTAGGTTCTGGTCTTGGTTCTGGTTCTAGGTTCTGGTCTTTGTTCTGGTCTTGGTTCTGGTTCCTGGTTCTTGTTCCTGGTTCTTGGTTCTGGTTCCTGGTTCTTGGTTCTGGTCTTGGTTCTGGTTCTAGGTTCTTGGTTCTGGTCTTGGTTCTGGTTCCTGGTTCTTGGTTCTGGTCTTGGTTCTGGTTCCTGGTTCTGGTCTTGGTTCTGGTTCTAGGTTCTGGTCTTGGTTCTGGTTCCTGGTTCTTGGTTCTGGTCTTGGTTCTGGTTCCTGGTTCTTGTTCCTGGTTCTAGGTTCTGGTTCCTGGTTCTTGTTCTTGGTTCTGGTTCTAGGTTCTGGTCTTGGTTCTGGTTCTAGGTTCTGGTTCTAGGTTCTGGTCTTGGTTCTGGTTCTTGGTTCTGGTCTTGGTTCTTGTCTTGGTTCTGGTTCTAGGTTCTAGGTTCTGGTCTTGGTTCTGGTTCCTGGTTCTTGTTCCTGGTTCTTGGTTCTGGTTCCTGGTTCTGGTCTTGGTTCTGGTTCCTGGTTCTTGGTTCTGGTTCTGGTTCTGGTCTTGGTTCTGGTTCCTGGTTCTTGTTCCTGGTTCTTGGTTCTGGTTCCTGGTTCTAGGTTGGTCTTGGTTCTGGTTCCTGGTTCTTGGTCTGGTTCTAGGTTCTGGTCTTGGTTCTGGTTCTTGGTTCTGGTCTTGGTTCTTGTCTTGGTTCTGGTTCTAGGTTCTAGGTTCTGGTCTTGGTACTGGTTCTGGTTCTTGGTTCTGGTTCTGGTTCTTGTTCCTGGTTCCTGGTTCTTGGTTCTGGTCTTGGTTCTGGTTCTGGTTCTGGTTCCTGGTTCTTGGTTCTGGTCCTGGTTCTGGTTCCTGGTTCTTGGTTCTGGTCTTGGTTCTGGTTCTAGGTTCTGGTCTTGGTTCTGGTTCTAGGTTCTGGTCTTTGTTCTGGTCTTGGTTCTGGTTCCTGGTTCTTGTTCCTGGTTCTTGGTTCTGGTTCCTGGTTCTTGGTTCTGGTCTTGGTTCTGGTTCCTGGTTCTTGGTTCTGGTTCCTGGTTCTTGTTCCTGGTTCTTGGATCTGGTCTTGGTTCTGGTTTTAGGTTCTGGTCTTGGTTCTGGTTCTAGGTTCTGGTCTTTGTTCTGGTCTTGGTTCTGGTTCTAGGTTATTGTCTTGGTTCTGGTTCCTGGTTCTTGTTCCTTGTTCTTGGTTCTTGTCTTGGTTCTGGTTCCTGGTTCTTGGTTCTGGTTCCTGGTTCTTGGTTCTTGTTCCTGGTTCTTGTTCCTGGTTCTTGGTTCTGGTTCCTGGTTCTTGGCTCTGGTTCCTGGTTCTGGTCTTGGTTCTGGTTCCTGGTTCTTGGTTCTGGTCTTGGTTTGGTTCTAGGTTCTGGTCTTGGTTCTGGTTCTAGGTTCTGGTCTTTGTTCTGGTCTTGGTTCTGGTTCCTGGTTCTTGTTCCTGGTTCTTGGTTCTGGTTCCTGGTTCTTGGTTCTGGTCTTGGTTCTGGTTCTAGGTTCTTGGTTCTGGTCTGGTCTGGTTCCTGGTTCTTGGTTCTGGTCTTGGTTCTGGTTCCTGGTTCTGGTCTTGGTTCTGGTTCTAGGTTCTGGTCTTGGTTCTGGTTCCTGGTTCTTGGTTCTGGTCTTGGTTCTGGTTCTGGTTCTTGTTCCTGGTTCCTGGTTCTGTTCTGGTTCCTGGTTCTTGTTCTGGTTCTGGTTCTAGGTTCTGGTCTTGGTTCTGGTTCTAGGTTCTGGTTCTAGGTTCTGGTCTTGGTTCTTCTTGGTTCTGGTCTTGGTCTTGTTCTGGTTCTGGTTCTAGGTTCTGGTCTTGGTTCTGGTTCCTGGTTCTTGTTCCTGGTTCTTGGTTCTGGTTCCTGGTTCTGGTCTTGGTTCTGGTTCCTGGTTCTTGGTTCTGGTTCTTGGTTCTGGTCTTGGTTCTGGTTCCTGGTTCTTGTTCCTGGTTCTTGGTTCTGGTTCCTGGTTCTAGGTTCTGGTCTTGGTTCTGGTTCTGGTTCTTGGTTCTGGTTCTAGGTTCTGGTCTTGGTTCTGGTTCTTGGTTCTGGTCTTGGTTCTTGTCTTGGTTCTGGTTCTAGGTTCTGGTCTTGGTACTGGTTCCTGGTTCTTGGTTCTGGTTCCTGGTTCTTGTTCCTGGTTCCTGGTTCTTGGTTCTGGTCTTGGTTCTGGTTCCTGGTTCTGGTTCCTGGTTCTTGGTTCTGGTCCTGGTTCTGGTTCCTGGTTCTTGGTTCTGGTCTTGGTTCTGGTTCTAGGTTCTGGTCTTGGTTCTGGTTCTAGGTTCTGGTCTTTGTTCTGGTCTTGGTTCTGGTTCTGGTTCTTGTTCTGGTTCTTGGTTCTGGTTCCTGGTTCTTGGTTCTGGTCTTGGTTCTGGTTCCTGGTTCTTGGTTCTGGTTCCTGGTTCTTGTTCCTGGTTCTTGGATCTGGTCTTGGTTCTGGTTTAGGTTCTGGTCTTGGTTCTGGTTCTAGGTTATTGTCTTGGTTCTGGTTCCTGGTTCTTGTTCCTGGTTCTTGGTTCTTGTCTGGTTCTGGTTCCTGGTTCTGGTTCTGGTTCTGGTTCTTGGTTCTTGTTCCTGGTTCTTGTTCCTGGTTCTTGGTTCTGGTTCCTGGTTCTTGGCTCTGGTTCCTGGTTCTGGTCTTGGTTCTGGTTCCTGGTTCTTGGTTCTGTCTTGGTTCTGGTTCTAGGTTGTCTTGGTTCTGGTTCTAGGTTCTGGTCTTTGTTCTGGTCTTGGTTCTGGTTCTGGTTCTTGTTCTGGTTCTTGGTTCTGGTTCCTGGTTCTGGTTCTGGTTCTTGGTTCTGGTTCTTGGGTCTGGTTCTTCTGGTTCTTGGTTCTGGTCTTGGTTCTGGTTCCTGGTTTGGTTCTGGTCTTGGTTCTGGTTCCTGGTTCTGGTCTTGGTTCTGGTTCTAGGTTCTGGTCTTGGTTCTGGTTCCTGGTTCTGGTTCTGGTCTTGGTTCTGGTTCCTGGTTCTTGTTCCTGGTTCTGGTTCTAGGTTCTGGTTCCTGGTTCTTGTTCTTGGTTCTGGTTCTAGGTTCTGGTCTTGGTTCTGGTTCTAGGTTCTGGTTCTAGGTTCTGGTCTTGGTTCTGGTTCTTGGTTCTGGTCTTGGTTCTTGTCTTGGTTCTGGTTCTAGGTTCTGGTCTTGGTTCTGGTTCCTGGTTCTTGTTCCTGGTTGGTTTGGTTCTGGTTCTGGTCTGGTTCTGGTTCTTCTGGTTCCTGGTTCTTGGTTCTGGTTTTGGTTCTGGTCTTGGTTCTGGTTCCTGGTCTTGTTCCTGGTTCTTGGTTCTGGTTCCTGGTTCTAGGTTCTGGTCTTGGTTCTGGTTCCTGGTTCTTGGTTCTGGTTCTAGGTTCTGGTCTTGGTTCTGGTTCTTGGTTCTGGTCTTGGTTCTTGTCTTGGTTCTGGTTCTAGGTTCTAGGTTCTGGTCTTGGTACTGGTTCCTGGTTCTTGGTTCTGGTTCCTGGTCTTGTTCCTGGTTCTTGGTTCTGGTCTTGGTTCTGGTTCCTGGTTCTGGTTCCTGGTTCTTGGTTCTGGTCCTGGTTCTGGTTCCTGGTTCTTGGTTCTGGTTCTTGGTTCTGGTTCTAGGTTCTGGTCTTGGTTCTGGTTCTAGGTTCTGGTCTTTGTTCTGGTCTTGGTTCTGGTTCCTGGTTCTTGTTCCTGGTTCTTGGTTCTGGTTCCTGGTTCCTGGTCTTGGTTCTGGTCTTGGTTCTGGTTCCTGGTTCTTGGTTCTGGTTCCTGGTTCTTGTTCTGGTTCTTGGATCTGGTCTTGGTTCTGGTTTTAGGTTCTGGTCTTGGTTCTGGTTCTAGGTTCTGGTCTTTGTTCTGGTCTGGTTCTGGTTCTAGGTTATTGTCTTGGTTCTGGTTCCTGGTTCTTGTTCCTTGTTCTTGGTTCTTGTCTTGGTTCTGGTTCCTGGTTGGTTCTGGTTCTGGTTCTTGGTTCTTGTTCCTGGTTCTTGGTTCTGGTTCTGGTTCCTGGTTCTTGGCTCTGGTTCCTGGTTCTGGTCTTGGTTCTGGTTCCTGGTTCTTGGTTCTGGTCTTGGTTCTGGTTCTAGGTTCTGGTCTTGGTTCTGGTTCTAGGTTCTGGTCTTGGTTCTGGTTCCTGGTTCTGGTCCTGGTTCTTGTTCCTGGTTCTTGGTTCTGGTTCCTGGTTCTTGGTTCTGGTCTTGGTTCTGGTTCTAGGTTCTTGTTTCTGGTTCTGGTTCTTGGTTCTGGTCTTGGTTCTGGTTCTTGATGGTTATTCCTGTTTGTCTCTCTCAGGAGGCGGGACCTGTCGAGTGCTGGACCAATCAGCTTGCTCCGTCTAACGTTTTCTTCTTCTTCTGCAGTCTCGGCCCGGAGGTTTGCGCCGTGCTGCGTCTGTCCGGCCCGCTAAAGCAGCAGTTTGCTCAGGTGAGACCGCGCTGAGCGCTGCACCTCGTCACCATGGTAACTCCCACCTGACCTGTGCCGGGCCCTCAGGAGCGCGGCCTGGACCTGGACCTGCTGCTGGGTTCAGGACCGTACAAGGAGCGGTACCGGGCTGATATGATCCGCTGGGGGGAGGACCGCCGGAACCAGGACCCGGGCTTCTTCTGTCGTCTGGCAACCAGAGGAGCCCAGCAACCTGTGTGGGTGAGGGCTGTGATTGGTCAGGACAGCTCTCTGCCCTCTGATTGGTCAGGACAGCTCTCTGCCCTCTGATTGGTCAGGACAGCTCTCTGCCCTCTGATTGGTCAGGACAGCTCTCTGCCCTCTGATTGGTCAGGACAGCTCTCTGCCCTCTGATTGGTCAGGTGGTGAGCGATGCCAGGCGGGAGTCGGACCTGCAGTGGTTCCGCTCCGAGTTTCCCCGTCAGACCCGCAGCGTCAGAGTCCAGTGCTCGGATGAGACCCGGAGGCAGAGAGGCTGGAGCTTCACGCCAGGTACGCTGACCCACCTCTCTCTCTGTGTGTGTGTGCCGCGCTGCCGTCTACCTGCTCAGGTGTTCGGCCGTCCCTCAGGTGTGGACGATGCAGAGTCGGAGTGCGGGCTGGACCGCGGCATGGAGTTCGATTGGATCATCAGGAACGAGGCCGACGCCCCCGCCCTGGACCAGCAGCTGCAGCCCATCCTGAGGACGGCGCGGGAAGTGGCGGCGCTCCGACATCATCAATAAAGTTATTATTGATTAGCTTCAATTGTAATAATAGTTATTTAGAAAGAAATGATTTAACCTGATGACATCACAGATCGCTACTGAGCATGTGCAGAATGGGTAGGGTAACCCTAACCCTTTACCTGCGGGCAGTGCGACCTGCTGAAGCACCCGGCATCAGAGCTGCATTCTGATTGGCTGAGAGGGATCAGCAGGTGTTTCAGGAAGCTGAACGAAAAACTCGTGTGCCACCGGGGGGCGCTGGAGGCTAAGTCTGTGGAGGAGAGCCTTGTAGGGTTCAGCAGGAAGAACTGAAGGTTCTGATTGGATCAGAACCGGACTGTCTGCTTCATACCATCAGCAGGAACGACGAAGAATGAAAATATTTTAATTTGAATAAATGAAGTCATGATTTTTCTGGATCCTTTTAGAAATAAACCGTTTAAAATTTAAATATTTCTTCTTGGAGTTTTCATTCTGGCCAGTGGGGGGCGCTGCTGAACGATCGGAACTCAGCAGCGCCCCCGGTTTAAGTTTGCTTTCTGCCTCAGGACCTCATTACACATTATGCAATGTGTGGGTTTCCATGGTTACAAAGGTGATCAGGTTGGATGGTTCTGAAGACGGGGACCGGTTCTGGAGGTCCGGGCCGGTCTAACCAGTCCACGTAATAACTGAACCAGTTATTAATATTGAAACTCGTGAAACGTGTCAGTTGTGTACGTCGTTCCAGATGTCTGTTCATCACCTTATTTGCCTCTAGGAAGGTTTATTCTATGTTCTGTGCTTTCTATGTACTGCTTAATGTGTAAATTAATCTGAACTTTTCCAATAATTGGCAGGTGGTCAGCGATCAATGAGCCAGTCCATCAGTTTTACATGCGGTGCTTTATTTTATAAAATCTTTGCTTTGGGTCATTAGAACAAACTGTGACATCATCATACTGATGACATCACCAGGTAAAAACACTTTCGTCTGAGCTCTGATTGCCCTTAGTCACCCTATTTGGCAGTGGAATGTCTTTCCATGATTGGCTGATCACACACTGAAGCCACGCCCCTCCAACGTTATTGGCTGAAATCATATTTGGCCCTAATTATCAAATCAATTATCAAAGGAAACGGAACATTCAGAGAAAACACTGAATTAGTCGTAAACGCGGGGGAGCGGTTAGTGACGGGAATGGGGTCAAAGGTGAGACGGAATGTGTGACATCAGGATATATCCAGACAGGAGGCCACACCCCCGGCCCACCTCCACCTGTCCCCTGCGAGGACAAGGAGGAGCTTCCTGTCAGGTGACACGGTGGGAGGGGCTTCAGCAGGAGTTGAGCTCCTCCATGGTCTGGTTCAGGGTCGCCTGGAGCTCCATGTTGGCGTTTCTAGCTGAGGTCAGAGCGTCTGGAACAGCAAGAGGCGGGCAGTTATTGATTACTCAATTCATAATTACTGGTACTTACCAATTATGAATTAATGATTAACAATCAATTAACAATTAAGGATCAATTGACAATTAATAAGTACGGACTAATTTAAGATAAATAAATTATTACACTTCATTAACTATTACTTACAAATCCAATTAATTACAATTAGTTACTTGATTTGATTGATTGTTGATTAGTGATTACCACCAAAACACTCAAACCAGTTTTACCTTCCAGGCCATCAATAGTTTTCTCCAGTTTGGCCACCGAACGCTCGGCATACTCAGCTCTGGTCTCCGCCTGGAACACAGGAAGTGCTGAGGAGGCTAACTGACTAAGCTAACATAACTGCTGAAATGTGGCTCACCTCTTTCAGCTTGTCGCTGAGATTCTTGATCTCTTCCTCATAGCGGTCCTCCTTGTTGGAATACTGCGAGACAGAGACAACATTTAAATCAGAGCTCACCTGTTCAGGTGTCGGAGCTCAGGTGAGTCAGCGCCTCAGTTTAAACTCTCCTTCCAGCAACTCTATTCGTCATTAATGTTCGCTGGAGACTGAAACGTCTGACTGGCCACTACTCTGAACACGCCTCCACCTCCTCCAGGTGAGGTTATCGATGAACTGATCAGTGATCAGGCTCCTCCCCCTCCTACCTTCTCTGCCTGCGCCTCCAGAGACTTGGCGCTGGTGAACACGGTTTTCAGCTCCTCCTCCACCAGCCGACACTTACTGCAGAGAACACATGGTGTCAAACAGGTGTGGGCGGGGCCTCCCGGAAGGCGTGGGTGTGTGTGTGTTAGAGCGCGCAGTGGGTGGAGGAGGGGCTGAAGCGCAGGTAAAGGTCAGAGGTCATGGAGGCAACAGGAGGCGAGGAGGAGGAGCTTCACCGCTCTGATCGACAGGTGAGAGGTCACATGACCTGCAGTACCTTGTCTTCAGACGCCTGCAGACTCTTCAGTGATTGGTCGAAACCCCTCAGCTGCTCCTCTAGCCTCCAAACCTTACTGAGAGATGGGCCAGAGAGAAAGAGAGATGGGCGAGCGAGAGACAGGTAATGTGGTGAGACAGGTGAGGACAAATGGACAGACGGTTGCCAGAGCAAAGAGGAGAAGTCAGACAGACAGGTGGGGATGCAGCAACACATGCAGTGGTTTCCATGGAAACAAACAGGTAAAAATACATGCAAGATGTTAGTCTGAGTGACATCATCATCATCGTCAGAGTGACATCAAAGATTAAGGGCGGAGCTTCATGTAGCAGTCCAAACCATCAGAACTAACAGAACCAGCTGAGCTGCTCTGATTGGCTGCTTTCAGCTCAGGTTGACACGGCCTCTTCCTATTGGCTCAATCTGCTGCATCACACTGAGGTCAAAGATCAGATCTACTCAGCACAGCATTTCATTTGGACCCTGGTGTGGTTCTGAGTCATTGGTCTGGACTGACTCAATGGTTCTGCTTGTGAGTGGGTTCACCTGTCCGCCTGCTCGGCCCGGTCCTCGGCCCGCTCCAGTTCTCCCTCCACCATCACCAGCTTGCGAGCGACCTATGGTTAGAGTAAATAAATAAATCCTGTTAAAACATCAGCAGTAAATATACGCTCAGAGGAGTTAAAGGATGTAAAAGCTGCATTTCGACAGGATTGCTGGTAAACATTAATATCATGTCATGTGAAATGATGATAGCATTAGCCTAAGTATCACCACACCCAGCCACTTTTACACTTGGGATGGAGACAGGAAGTGACATCAAAGCAGCATTACTTGAACTATAAATCTGAAGTGTAAATATCTCACTCAGTGATTTGACAGTAATCCTAACCTTAGAGATGGGCGAGTTTACCTGGTAATGCCAGTCACCATTATTCTCCATATAAACAGAACTTTTACCAGTTTATAACCACAAGTTACTTTAAATACACTTAATAATAGCAAAAGGTAGCCAATTTAATTTACTTCTCTGACTAGCACCAATGCTATGACACTGGTGCTAGTCAATGTCACAGCATTGACTAGCCGATCAAAAGACTCTAAATTCTAAAGAGCCGAGGTGTGAATGACAACACTGGAGTGAACAAAGTGTTAACAAGGAAGAGTAAAATTTAATATCAAAACTATTGTGGATCCATATATACAATTATATCAAAATAGCGCGCGTTTTTGTTTGAAATAGAAAATAAATAACAGTCCTTTCGAGGTGTCAGTGGATTTAGTGTTTTGTCCAGTCTGTTCCACTGTGTTAGTTGATCCTCTCAATATTTCCAAAGATAGTGACCAGTCGGGTCACTATCTAAAATCTCACTGGGTTCTTGGGGCTGGGGCTCGCCATCCAAATCCAGAAGTGGGTCTTGAATCTCAGGGCTCTCCAATCCAAAGGTGCACCGTAATTAAAAAAAAAAAAAAAACCTGACCTGGAACAAGGCCAAAGCAAAACATCTCAAGACTACAATGTTATTTACACATGAGTAAAACTAAAGAAATTATCTTAATATGTGGTGATGAAAAATAATATAATAAAATAATGATAATATATATTTCAATCTAAAAGTGCCGGTACAGCTTCAACGCACCAAAAAAAAAAGCACTTAACTGAAATAGAACCGTTGGACTATTAGGACATATACTCAAAGAAAAATAAATGCAACTACACAGAAAAAATAAAATATAGACAACAATAATAATAAAAATGTTACTGTGCTACTTTAATTTTATAAAATTTGGTCAAATATTACGTGGTTTTGTCAATTTTCATCCAAATTACTGTGCCAACTGCCGAGCGCGTGCAGTCACTCCAACGCTCCGACGGTGTTTGACTCTGCCGGGGATTTTTTCTTTCAGTCTCCGCTGCGCTCAAAGAACTTTCAGAGCTAAAAAAAAAACGAATTTACTAATTTCAATTGTATAATTTGAGAAACTATTCCAATTTTGTTTTTCTTACCGGTTCTCCAGATTTTATCATCTCTCTCAAGCTCTTTATGAAAACAACGATCAGCTGTTAGCTCTCAACTGTTAGCTCTGACGCATTCTGAGTGGAATGACTGCGCAGTAGTGAAAGGGGCGGGACAATCAACCCCATTGGCTGATGTAATGTCAGACCACGCCAGCTATTGGTTGCCCAGTTCATCAACAAAACAACCATTAAAGGCCTATTTCACAGTTTTTAACGATGTTTTTAGCACATTTGGATATATCTTTCTAAATAAAATAAAACACAAAATCTATTTATACTTTCCAATCTGGTGAAACAAACAACAACAAAAAAATATCAAATTAACATCAATTTCCACTTGTGTTTTTAAACTGGGTTACAAGTTGCTAATGTAAGACCAATTCCTAATTTACTCAAAGATGTTCAATGATAAAAGATGCTATTTTATTGTGAATTTGTTTTATATCAAGTATCAACCATGAGTGACACTGCACATAATGCTAAGTTCAGATTTTTATGCATTTCAGTAATTCCACCAGGGGGCGGTAGAGGGCTCTCAAGAAAGTTGGAGGGAAGATGAGGAAAAAAAAAAAAAAGGAAATTGCTTATCCATCTTTTTAAACATCATCAGGGATTATAAAGGAATCCAGAGCTGAATTTACTACTCTGTACCAGCTTTTTTACTACCAACACAAAATCGAGACGGTTTCCCCCATTTTGGGTGATCTATGATCGATATCTACGTGAAGCCGATCTCGTCCTCTGATCTTTTCTACTTGAGCGAAGGTCTATAAATCAGTCTCTTCTGCTCTGCAGTGAGAGGTTTGGCTGATGGACCGGCCCAAACGGTCCGGTCTGCAAGCTTGTAGACCCCACTGTTACCAACTCAGATTTTATTCTTATATTTAACGATGTTTCAATCAAAAATGCCACCAGCTAAAATCAAAATGGGCAGGTCAAACTTTTTACAGACTGATCATCTACAATCTGAGAGAAGCTGCAGTCGCTTCACTGACCCATGGAAGATAACGGCTCCTGGAAAACTTTATCCCACTGACTTGAAGGTCTGACTGACTTTAACTGGACCAAAACCTCTCGTTGAAAACAGGAAGCACTATTTTTGAGCTTATCCTAAATCCATAACACCATTTTTTTTTTAAAGAATATCAGTAAAATGCAATGACATTGCACTTTCACAAGCCCAGGTTTTATTCCCAATAGATCATCATTTATGATCCTGAAATAACCATCAAGCCTGAAACATCAAACTGTTGAGGACTGGATGTGTTGCTCTTTGGGAAACGTTTGCAGGTTTTATGCTGTTGGATCCTCAAACACAGTGGAAAGTACATATGAGAGGTTTTCAGTTGCTCTCTTCTGAGTTATTTTCCCTTTGCTGCGGCGCACTGCTCTACATGAAGGTTTCATTTAGTTACCGGAACCGTTCTGCCCGGCAGCGCCGCGACGGACGGCAAGGAAAGGCATCGACTCTCTGCCTTCGCCAAACTTCCAGATGTAAACACTAACATGAAAAGAGTCTAAAAGAGTTTAATATCAGCTGATATTAAATAATAAACTTGTAGGTGAAAGTTCGACCACTTCTCCTACAGTTGCAGAGGAATTGTCACTTTTCAGTATGTTCGCACTGCAGTCTGCTGTTAGCGGTACAGTTGGTTATTTAACCGACTAGCTGCTGCAGTCCGCAGGGGGTCTGCGGGGGGGGGTCTGTTGGGGTCCGGGGGGGGGTTTGTGGGAGTCCGGGGGGATACGCGGGGGTCCGGGGGGGGTACCCCAACTTTAGCTCGTAGCTGAGCTTGAAGTTGCATCGCTTCGTTTAGCACCAAAAAATGAAACTGGGATCTGCTCCATGGTGGAGCCTCAACCTGCTGATGCTGAATGCTTGACGCTCTCGGTCTGACTCGATTTCCGTCCCGTTGTTCCAAATTTAGAGTTTTTCCTGCTTGCTTTACCAAATGCCTTTCCGTCATTTCTAGTCTTGAATCTTGAATCATGGAGCCACAGTTGTGAAAACGTATATTTTTACATGGCGAAGGGCAAAAAAACTGGCTAGTCTCAACACTAGGCGGTTCCAACTCTACGCATCCACACAGCAGCTTGGAGTCAGGGACAGCCCAGGTCCTACTAGTAGTTATCATTTTTATACAGTTTTTAGTAAAAGCAACTGAAAATAGTCTCTAGTAATCTTTTGTGAACAAAGAGAGAAAAAAAACATTCTAAAAGTTTATTCTAGTTTACATATGATGCATACACAAATTTGTGAAGTGAAGTCCTGAACAGAAACTAATGTGTTTGGAAAAGGATTAAGATGGGGTTAACCCTGATCTACTCAGGGTTAACTGGTCTGGGTTAGATGTGATGATGTCACCATGTGACTACCAGTCAACAGTCAGGTACCTCCTCATATTTACGGTCGGCCTCCTCAGCGATCAGCTTGGCCTCCCTCAGCTGGACCTCCAGGTGCTCCATCTTCTCCTCGTCCTTCAGAGCCCGGTTCTCGATCACCTTCATGCCTCTGTGGGGCGACATAAAGATATTGTTCAGGTGTTTCTGTCTGCTAGAGGAAGATCTAGGTGATATACAATTGTTTCAGGTTAGTCAATATAGATAAATATTGATTTTGTTTGATTTAAATATCTGAAAACCAGCTAAACTGGTGGTATGACCTGTACCAAAACAAAACAAATACAGAAAAAATGACCCACTTTCAACAACTTAATTATAAAACCCTAGAAGAAATTATAAGTCAATTAAGTTCAAGCTCTGGCTGTCTGGATGTTCTAGATCTATAACTCTAGAACATTTCTTTAAGAAAGTCCTGCCTGTTATTGCTGCTGATCTGATCCAAATAGTAACTCATCGCTTACATCAGGCGTTTTCCCCCAGGCTTTGAAAACAGCAGTCATCAAACCACTGCTAAAAAAGAACAATCTGGACAAATCACTACTGCAGAATTACAGGCCGACCTCTGACCTCTGACCTCCCATTCATCAGCAAAGTTATTGAAAAAACTGTGTGAACAATTAAATAGTTTCCTCATGATGACCAACTGCTTTGACTCTTTCCAGTCTGGTTTTTGTGCTCACTACAGCACGGAGACTGGCCTAGTCAAAGTATTCAATGATATCCATATAAATACGGACTGTGGGAGAACCACAGTGCTGGTTCTGGTTCTGGTTCTGTTGGACCTCAGTGCAGCTTTTGACATATTACTGAATGGACTGGAGAGTTGGGTTGGACTCTCTGGTTCGGTGCTCGACTGGTTTGAATCCTACATAAAGAACAGGGATTTCTTTGTTTCAATTGGAAACTTCTCATCAAAGAGGTCAAAGGTCACATGTGGGGTACCCCAAGGTTCAATCCTAGGACCCCTCTTATTCAATATTTATATTCTCCCACCAGCTCAGGTTATAACAGGAAATAATATTAGCTACCATAACTATGACACACAGCTCTACATTATGATGTCACCAGGTGACCTTTGATCCCATCCAATCACTGAATAAATGCTTAGAACAGATAAATGTGTGGATGTGCCAAAACTTTCTCCAGATGAACAAAACTGAAGTCATTATTTTTGGACCTAAAGAGGAACGATCTAGAGTTATAGATCTAGAGCTATAGATCTAGAGCTATAGATCTAGAGCTATAGATCTAGAGCTATAGATCTAGAGCTATAGATCTAGAGCTATAGATCTAGAGCTATAGATCTAGAGCTATAGATCTAGAGTTATAGATCTAGAGCTATAGATCTAGAGTTATAGATCTAGAGCTATAGATCTAGAGTCAATGCACAGCTTCAGTTATTACAACTAAAAATTAAAGATCAGCCTGAAACCTGGGAGTAGTGATGACCTGAACCTTGCGAGCCACATAAAGACGGTTACAAAGTCGGCCTTCTATCACCTGAAGAACATCTCCAGGATTAGAGGACTAATGTCTCAGCCAGATCTAGAGAAACTCATTCATGTGTTTATCTTTAGTCACATTGATTATTGCAACAGCGTCTTCACAGGCCTGTCCAACAAATCAATCCTCCAGCTGCAGCTGATCCAGAAGCTGCTGCTCCTGTTCTCACTAAAACCAGGAAGATAGAGACATAACAGCAGTTTTAAAGTCCCTCCACTGGCTCCCTGTAGCTCAAAGAATAGATTTTAAAATACTGTTGTTAGTTTATAAATCACTGAACGGTTCAGCACCACAATACATCAAAGATCTGCTGTTGATGTATCAACCTTACAGACTCTCAGGTTCTGGTTCTGGTTCTGCTCTGCATCCCCAGAACCAGAACCAAGAGAGGAGAAGCAGCTTTCAGCATCTATACACCAAAACTTTGAAACAAACTTCCAGAAAACTGTAAAACAGCAGAAACCCTGACTTCCTTTAAATCTCAACTAAAAACCAGCTGATTAGAGTTTGATTAGAAATGTAATATGTAACAATGAATTGTCTATTATATGCTGCATGACTTTGTGTTTATGATGTAAAGCACTTTGAAATGCCTTGCTGCTGAAATGTGATCTACAAATAACATTTGATTGATTGATTGATTCAGTTTTTTTTTGTTTCTTTCTTAGCAGATAGGGGACTCAATGACGAAACCTGAAACTACTGCTGAGCAAGTTACTCAATAGTTTGTTGCTAGGCGACTTAAGATAGTTGATGCCACAAAGTTAGCTTAGCTGGCTAGTTTTGCTAACTGTAAGAGGTTGAGCTAAAGCCTTTTCTCTGTCTGCATTTCCCAGAATCCTGTGAAGTTCTGGATCAGAGATCAGAAAAATTATTGAAAATGTATTATCTCACAGTCAACCTCAGATGTATTATATATTGATATTAATCACATGCTTATTGTGATTGATTTTGGTATTGATTTGTTGTACGGCCCTAGATGAGAATGACAGCAACAGGTGATGAAGATGAGCTCCTCCTCCTCTCCATCACCTCCTCCAGGTGGACCTGGGGTCACTGACCTCTCGCTCTCATCAGCGACCTTCTCCACCTCATCCAGCTTGCGCAATGCGGCGGCCAAACGCTCCTGGACTCGGTCCAGGTTCTCCTCGCTAAGCTGCAGCCGCCGGCTAAGAGACGTCACCTCTCCCTCCGCCTGCAAGACAGAGAGCAGGATAAGAGGTCAGAGCCCAGGGCAAAGGGTCAGGACCTGGTTCTGATCAGGTCCTTCCAGACTAGGGACGTCCTCGCTGTCCTCCCCTTTGACCTCCTCTAGTGGATGGCAGTGGTGTCAGTGGTCCTCTAGACGCAGGAATACAATTACTTACACACACACACACACCACACACACACACACACACACACACACACACACACACACACACACACACACACACACACACACACACACACACACAAAAGGTAGTCTAGAAGCACCAGTTGGACCAGGAGGACTAAACCGACCCAAACTCAGCTTCAGGTCGACCTGTTTATTCAATCAGCTGAATTTTTCATATTTTCTCTCCTGTTATGTTTGATGAAGATCCTGTGTTCAGATTGTTGAATATTGACTAAACTGAATAAAATAAAACACTTTATTATCACTAACAAGTCATAGCAGAACGTGAATGAAAGGATCGGAAGCCGTCAGTCCAAATGGTGGACATTGAGAAATTAGCGCTCCTCAGACAGCTGGATGTTTGGCTCCGCCCCCACAGCCAATCAACCAATCAGTGACTGGCTTCAAACTTACCTGTCTGGTCCAACGGAACCAATCTGAGATCGGGCTGGCTGAAAACGGACCGGGTCAGACTGGACCAGACCTGTGTTCAAGCCCTCCTGCAGTGTAAGAGAGGCTCTAGAACCAGAGGAACCGGATTACCTCCTTCATCTGAAACCCGTTCTAGGTCAGAGTTCTGAGCCATTTAAACCAGGTTAGAACTGGATCAGAACCAGAGTGCATACCTCCTCCCTGGTCCTCTTTTCCTTCTCCACCTCCCGCTGCAGCTGCTCCGCCCGCTCCTCCGCCTCCTCTGCCTGCTCCTGCAGAACCTTGATCTTCTTCTTCACTGCGTCAATGCTATTCATCCCGCCACTCATCTTCCCCTCCTGTAGAGACACAGCAGCCGATTGGTCGAGAGGAAACAGCACCAATGACTGAACCTCTTCATTCTGAACAGTTCCCAGTCTGACTCAGATAAACTAGTTTCCAGAATGAACTGGATCCATGATTCTCTTCTGTATGGAAACTTCTGATCCTGAAGATATTAATAGTTATAATCTCTGAGATTATCACTCAGGCTTTCAGTAAACAGCAATGATTCTGGTGATTCTGACCCAAAACCAGAGTTTTGGTTCCGGAGGAATGTCAGACAGGTGTATGTAAACTTCTGGCTCCAGATGGAACTTCAGTCTGTTGCTTCTTCAGTGCTGACGGTGCAGGTTCTTCTCAGGCACACGCAGGGGGTTGGGGCAGATTTAGCTAAACAGGTGAGTCTGGCTGCCCTCGGTGTAATAGTGACTCTCAGAGCCTCCATGTTCAGACATCGGCTCCATGGTGACATGGAGCTGATGTCTGAACATCTATAGAGGATCATCTATCAAGTTATGGGCAAGAATTTTTTTTTCCCAACATAAACTTGTTTCTGAATGAAAAAGTGGGTCTGATGTGGAAGTTAGAGCTTCTCTCTGAGGGAGAGCCCAGCCACCCGGTGGAGGAAACCCATCTGGGTCGCTTGTATCCATGACCTGGTTCTCTCTGCCGTGACCCAAAGCTCATGATGATGGTCGGAACGTAGATCGACTGATGAATCGAGAGCTTCGCTTTCTGGCTCGGCTCTCTTCACCAGGACGGACCGGTCCGGCGCCGGTCCGCCTGTCGGTCTCCCGCTCCCTCCTTCCCTCATTCATGGGCCAGATACCTCAGTCTAATAATTCTACATCTCTGAGGTGCTAACATAGAAAACTGACAGAGTTAACCCCTCTCAGCCTTTGGCTCTTTAAAAGTCTGCAGCCAAGTTGCTATGGAGTTTAACAGACATTATTAAGGCTTATTTAGTAAAATAGCAGCAAATTAGGAAATTTCATAACTTCATAACCAGAGACCTTCTCTCCTCTGGTCTGTTTCACAGCTTCAGTCTCAGATCAACTCCGCAGAACCAGAAACATGGACTATCTTAGCTTTGCATTGCCCACGTGATGACAGTGATATAGAAAAATCTGATTCAATATTAGACTATTGGTTCATATGGGTTGTTGTGTTTGTGCCGCTTTTCAAACTTTGAGCCTCTCCAAAGGTCTGCACGGCTCAAGTTCTTCCGGACCAACAGAACCAATCAGTCATCCATCAGAACCGGTGAGCAGCACAGAATACGCTCCGGATCAGCTCCTGAATGTCTGGCGGGGCCCCTGAAACACATTCAGACATTCGGGGGCCCTGAGGATCTGAACCAGCTGTCATCAAAACTTTAGAGAACCGTTAAGCTGACGTAACTTCCTGTCCTGTCGGATCCGACTCCTTTGGGTTCTGATCCAGTGATCGGTCCCTGGTTGGGTCAGACATCTGGTTCTGGTCCAGAGGCCTCAACAGAACCTCCAGAACCCCACCCCACCCCGCTCCTTCCGAACTTACCGGAATGTTAGCTGTTAGCGGCTAGCAGAGCGCTCCGGATCAAACTGAGGCTGCGTGGATTGCTACAGTGTTCCAGGTCTCAGCTGGTCGAGGTTCCGGTCCAACTCCGAGTCGGGGTCAAGATGCAGCTCAGGAT
Source organism: Poeciliopsis prolifica (assembly GCF_027474105.1). NCBI lineage: Eukaryota > Metazoa > Chordata > Actinopteri > Cyprinodontiformes > Poeciliidae > Poeciliopsis > Poeciliopsis prolifica. The sequence goes on from NW_026562523.1 coordinate 436,358, forward strand.
TCGGGTCTGGTTCTGGCTCTGGTTCTTCCTCCCCTTCAGCCAACACCCTTTTCCGGGTTGAGTTCCCTCCGCTGGAAATGACGTCAGCTGTTCTTCTTTTCTAAGGAAGAGGAAGAAGCAGTTAAACCACTGCCCCCTGCTGGACTGTCAAGAATCTGCAGCCTGACCCACGAGCATTTCAGGTCAGAATGCGTTACTTAAAAACACAACAAACTACAGAAACATTATATTTCAGTGGCAAAACAAAGAGAAGCCATAAAAACTCTAATCCACACCACGACACCTACTGTTCCAGTTATTAATCAAATCGGCTCCAGCCAGGTGGCTTTGTAGAACCGGGCGGTGTAGAACCGGGCGGTGTAGAACCGGCTGGTGTAGAACAAGCTGGTGTAGAACCGATTGGTGTAGAATCGACTGGTGTAGAACCGATTGGTGTAGAAACGATTGGTGTAGAATTGACTGGTGTAGAACCGATGGTGTAGAACCGATTGGTGTAGAACCGATTGGTGTAGAATCGATTGGTGTAGAACCGTTTGGTGTAGAATCGATTGGTGTAGAACCGATTGGTGTAGAATCGATTGGTGTAGAACCGTTTGGTGTAGAATCGATTGGTGTAGAACCGGCTGGTGTAGAACCGGGCGGTGTAGAACCGGGCGGTGTAGAACCGGTGGTGTAGAACAAGCTGGTGTAGAACCGATTGGTGTAGAATCGACTGGTGTAGAACCGATTGGTGTAGAAACGATTGGTGTAGAATTGACTGGTGTAGAACCGATTGGTGTAGAACCGATTGGTGTAGAACCGATTGGTGTAGAATCGATTGGTGTAGAACCGTTTGGTGTAGAATCGATTGGTGTAGAACCGATTGGTGTAGAATCGATTGGTGTAGAACCGTTTGGTGTAGAATCGATTGGTGTAGAACCGGCTGGTGTAGAACCGATTGGTGTAGAACCGGCTGGTGTAGAACCGATTGGTGTAGAACCGGGGTGTAGAACCGATTGGTGTAGAACCGGCTGGTGTAGAATCGATTGGTGTAGAATCAATTGGTGTAGAACCGTTTGGTGTAGAATCGATTGGTGTAGAACCGTTTGGTGTAGAATCGATTGGTGTAGAACCGATTGGTGTAGAATCGATTGGTGTAGAACCGTTTGGTGTAGAATCGATTGGTGTAGAACCGGCTGGTGTAGAACCGATTGGTGTAGAACCGGCTGGTGTAGAACCGATTGGTGTAGAACGGCTGGTGTAGAATCGATTGGTGTAGAATCGATTGGTGTAGAACCGGCTGGTGTAAAACCGATTGGTGTAGAACCGATTGGTGTAGAACCGATTGGAGTAGAACCGGTTGGTGTAGAACCGATTGGTAGAACCGATTGGTGTAGAACCGATTGGTGTAGAACCGATTGGAGTAGAACCGGCTGGTGTAAAACCGATTGGTGTAGAACCGATTGGTGTAGAACCGATTGGTGTAGAACCGATTGGAGTAGAACCGGCTGGTGTAAAACCGATTGGTGTAGAACCGATTGGTGTAGAACCGGTTGGTGTAGAACCGATTGGAGTAGAACCAATTGGAGTAGAACCGATTGGTGTAGAACCGATTGGAGTAGAACCGGCTGGTGTAAAACCGATTGGTGTAGAACCGATTGGTGTAGAACCGATTGGAGTGGAACCGGCTGGTGTAGAACCGGGCGGTGTCTCTATCTTCCTAGTTTTAGTCAGAACTCCAGCAGCAGCGTTCTTTACCGTCGATGATGTGAAGACGCCACTGCAGATCCACATCTCGTTACGGTCGGTGATGGGTCGTGAACTGGTCCTTTAGCTGATAATGATCTGACATCCAGCAGAGAATTCAGTAACTCGGTGGCTCTAAGGTGCAAACCACTTCCACAAACACTACAATATTAACAAGCAGAAAGGGTGTGTCCCAGTGTGAGACCTGAGAAATAACTGATTGGACAAGAGGCCTGAATACGAACACGCTGAGTCCAACTTATGTCGCCGCCATTTTGAAAGTGGCAGTGGAGAAAACGTGCTGTGGACGAGTTTCAACGGTTTTACAGTTCAAAGTGGAGCCACTGCCTTTACCTTTCACTGGTAACATTAAAGATAATAACGATGTAAATTTAGGAGCAGAATGTTTGACTTTGTGGGCAGTGCTGCACATTTCTGTGGTGAAACAAACTAATAAACGACAAAAAAATAGTTCCTTTGTCACTAAATTGGCCCAGTTAACTACTCTGATTATTCTCTTAGCTAACTTTTTTATATACTGTGTTGTGTTTCTAAAGAGGGAGAGGCCAGAGCCGGCCCAAGCTAAATCAGGTTTTGGGCCCCCTAGTTCTGCTAACAATGTGGAGCCACTACAATCAGCCAGTGTTGTATAAAGTAGTGAAATCTCAGAGTCCAGTAAAAGTATCGGCACCGCTCCAAAATATGACTTTGGTCAAAGTAAAAGTCACTGATTGAAATGTTGCTTGAGTTAAAGTCTTAAAGTATCTGAAATGTTTTGTACTGAAGTATGAAGTTCGATCCATTTACTCGTTTTAACTCTGTAGCGCATCGCAAACAACAGGCTGACCGGAAGTTATCAAGTGATAACTCCGCTTCAAAAGCCGTCGTCCGATCAGCCATTTCTCCAACTGGGATCTTTGTTCCTCTTCCGTTTTATTTTTGTAAATTGTTGAAGTGGTTTGCACCTCAGGGCCACCTGAACCGGCTGCTAGCCAGGTTAGCATCTATCCTCACCCTTTCCCTAGTGGGGTCACCTGGAGGTCATCTGGACTAGAGGTCATCTAGTTCAACAGAGACAGACAGGATAAACAACCACACACACACTCACTCGAGGGAGAATAATTTAGAGACCAATGAACCTGACAGTCATGCTTTTGGACCGTGGGAGGAAGCAGAGAGAACCGGAGAGAACCCACCATGCTGGCCATGGTGGGTTCTGGGTCTGGGCCTTCTGGGTAATGTAGTGTGGTGACCGTTCATGTGTCTCATGATGGCTCTGAGCCATGTAGAAAGCCTCAGGCTGGGAATTGAACCCAGAACCTGCTTGCTGCAAGGCAGCCGCCACTGTACAGCTCTTATCATCCATCCATTTATCATCCATCCATTTATCATCCATCCATCATAATAACAGCAGACAGGAAGTTTCTGAGGGTTTTATATTCAGCAGAAATCAATAATCAATAATCAGTTCCTGAAAGGCTTCAGCTTTTCTCCTGGATCTTCCAGATGTTTCTGTAAATTCTCTGAAATATTCTGGACAGGAAACCTTCATCATCATCATCAGCTGAAGCAGCTGGAGTCGTTTGTGTCCATCAGCAGGTTCATAGTGTTTACATCATGTGACCTCATCATCATCATCATCATCATCATGTTGACACTTACAAACTGGTTAATTAACTCTTATAGAAAAAACAGCCATGCTAACATGCTAATGGACAGCAGATGTGACCCATGCAGACCTCCCTCCCAGTCCTCCCAGTTCCTATCTCTAACTGGTTCCCCTCCCCAACCCGCTGCTGTATTAAAAACTTTTTGGCTTCACCTGAACCTGGAACAGATTTTGAAGCTAAATATTCAGACGTAACAAACAGAATAAAAGTTTCTAAAACTACTTCTGTTTAAATAAAGTTCCCACAGTCAGGCTGCAGCTCCAAAGGCCTTCTGGGTAATGTAGTGTGGTGACCGTTCATGTGTCTCATGATGGCTCTGAGCCAGGAAGAGAAATGTTTCTGCTTCCAGTGAAGGTCAGCAGGTCGGTACGCTCTGAGACCTGCTGACTCAGCGATCCTATCAGGCCAAATCGATTGTTATTTATTAATCAGTCTCTCGTTTTAATATCTGAAATCCTGCCAAGCAGCGTTTCCTGTTTTATCCACAGTTTCACTCCAGGTTCTTTTGCCCCTGACCCTCCCAGTAGCTCCCAGTAACCTGTACTGGTCTCCAGCTCCCAGCATGGCTGATCGCCTCAAGCGTTTTTTGAACTAGATTTTGAACTTTGGACTGAGACACACAAACTCCGCCCACTGGCCTTATGGCCTCCAATCAGAGCTGACCACAGCCTCTGTAAGCCCCTCCCTCTTAATAAGCCCCTCCCCCTCCAGCAGACATGATCAGTAAACAGTTGTCATGGTTACACTTCCTGTATCCAACAGAAAATTTTGGAAATGTTGAAGGAAAGAGTCCGACAGCGAGTGGATCTCTGGTGACATCACGGTGACATCATCACGGAGACATCATCACGGTGACGTCATGGCGGTGACATCACGGTGACATCACGGCGGTGACGTCACGGTGACGTCATGGCGGTGACATCATGGTGACATCATGGCGGTGACATCATGGCGGTGACATCACGGTGACGTCATGGTCATGGCGGTGACATCACGGTGACATCACGGCGGTGACGTCCAATGGGAGGTTAGCTCTCGCTCTCCTCTGGAATGTCCTGGAGGTCTGGGGGTCACAGAGCGGCGGTTACCATGGTGACAGTGAGACACACGGCGGGGACGGCGGTACTGACCTCTGGGACTGTCGGAGCGCGGCGAGATCTTCATCACTTCCTCCTCCTCCTCCTCCGGGCCCTCCTCCAGGCCATCTAATTGGTCGACGGGATCCTCGACGGCCAACGGGGCGACTGCGGGCGGCTCGGCCTCCGGCTTCCTGTCCACCTGCTGGGAGACACGGTGGACATCACGGCGGACATCAGGGTTGTTCGCCATCGTCGCGCCGCATCACCTGGCTGTCCGGACGCACCTGCTGGTCCTTGGAGGCGTCGCCCTTCCCTTTGTTCTTCTTCTTCTTCTTTCCAGACCCCGCCCCCTTCTTGCCGCCCTCCTCCGCCTTCAGACGCAGCCGTGACAGTTCCTCCTGCAGCAGCTCCACCTGCCGCCGCAGCAGCACCGCCTCGCCGCTGGCGTCCAGTGCCGCGTCGCGCGACATCGACCGCACCAGGCGGGGGGCGGAGCCCGGGCCGGCCGGGTGGGCAACGCCCGCCGACAGCTCCAGGATTGAGTCCTGCCGATCACCGCCGCCTGGGAGCGGAGCCAAACACACCCGTTACATCACTTCCTGCTTCAACAGGAAAGGCTTTGAGACTGGAGGAACGGACCTGCAGGCCGTGAAGCTGTGTGCTGAGCGCGACCAACCGCTGGCGCACTTCCTGTTGACAAAAAGCGGGTCAGAACTGGGTCAGACCCAGAACCGGGCTCTGACGCTGAGCCGACTGAAAGCTGATTGGTCGAAGTGGAAACAGGAAGTAGAGGTTACCTCATTCAGGGTCCGTTCCTGCAGCTGGTTTCCGTTGCGGTCCTGAAACACAAAACCGGGTCAGAACCAGAACCTTCACAGTCACACTAACTGTGACGAACCGGGCCGAGCCCAGCTCTGGTCCGCCGCCTCCAGGCGACTCGCTGAAACAGAACCTTGTTGGATCGCCGCCCAGAACTGCAGAGCGACACCACCAACATCCCAACTGGGACCAGTCAGAACCTTCATCTAACCCTAACCCTAACCCTAACCTGAACCGGGCCTGAACCGGCTCACTCTAAGTAGAAGCTGCAGAGTTCTGGTGGAAGGAGTTTTACCTTGGAAGAGCTGTTGCTGATCTTAAAAGAACCGTTGACAGAAACTGAATCCCCATCTGAGACAGAAACAGGTGAGGGAGGGACAGGTGAGAGGAGGTCGGAACCATTCCAGGTAAACAGCAGAACCGGTGTGACTCACTGCTGATGTCCTGGTTGCCGTTGGTCATGGAGGATTTCTGATTTCCGGAGTCGGACAGCAGAGCCGCCAGTTTGTCGACTGAAACAAGAAACAGAGAAGAAAAGTCAGATTCAACCAGAACCAAACCGCTGAAAAGCAGCTAAGCAGAGCTAAGCAGAGCCTCCTCACCTTCTCCAATGGCGGCCAGAAGGAGCGGTTCTGCTTTGGGAGCGTGCGGCGTGTCGGCTCTGAACAGGTTCCGGTTAGAGGACGAGGTCTTCGCCTCCACACGCCGTTCCTCTCCGTCTTCTCGCGCCGCGGCCTGGACCAGGTCGGAGAACAAGGTGACCCGCTCCTGCAGGAGCTCCAGAACCTCCTTGTCCTTCTGCTGGATGTCAGCTGTGGAGACAGGCGAGGAAGAGGAGGGACGGGGGGAT